>NC_048895.1:3480562-3583062 GCF_011077185.1 Oxyura jamaicensis
AGAAAAGAAAAGAAAAGAAAAGAAAAGAAAAGAAAAGAAAAGAAAAGCCCCAAACCAGCCCCAAGAAAATGACAAAAGCCCTTAACCTGGGATATAACCCCTGGGATAGAGGAGACAGAGGGAAAAGTCTTGTTGTGTCCGTGCCACTACCCGCAGTCATGTGTGGCTGAAGGCTTCGACTTATGTTCCGGGCGACCACTGTGTGCCATCAGCTTCTGTTCAGTGACCTGTCAGAGCAAAGAAGGAATTTCACATGGCCTGAAAAACTGACAGAACAGTTCACCTTTCGGGGAAATGTAATATTTTCTGATAAGGAGCTTATGTTAGTTTTCTTAGTAAATAGCCTGAAAGCATTTCTGTCTGTGGCATTTCTGGATGTGATAAGTTGAAGGAAACATCCTTGACCATGACTTAACAAAACAGGCCATTTGTTTCATGGGGTAGCTGTTTCAAGAAATGTAAATAAATGGCAACTTAAGGATGATATAAAATAAACGATCACAGAGACAGCCCAGAGCTGCATTGTTTCAGAAAACACAAGGCACTATTTATGGAGCTGTAAACAGAGGAGTGTGTTTATTATTGCACTTGGAATTAAATCAGAAAGGCAGAAAGCTGAAGTTTGGGGAAAGATTAGTCCAAATTTGAGTTCCTTGTGTTGGGTTACATCGGGTACTGCATGTTGGTTTTGTAACAAAACAGGCTTTTTTGTGAGGGTGATGTGCCTGTCTTGCAGGGCCTAATTCTACCATTTATTTTGCTACCTCCTCGACAGGAGTGAAGCTGTAGGGGAGATGATGAGCACAGCTGGGGCCACAGAATGCCCGGTTTTCATACCACATGCAGGTGTTAAGTATTTTGAAAGTGTAAATTTGGAGCCAAGCACACCTTTGTGGAAGCGGGTCTCAGCCACAGCACAGCAGTCCAACCTCAGTGACCTTCCCCACAGCTGCTGCAGGCCAGCAGGCGATGGCTTCGTGCACAGGGCTGGACCTCTGTGGTCGCCCCACAGCGCCGGCTGAGCCATTTCTGTGGCTGGGCTTCCTCTGAGGGGCTTTGGGTGCTTCTCCTATAGGTAGCACCTGGCTCTTGGAGGACCATCGTGGGGTTAAATAGCATTATTGGCAACAGCCCACCACTTGGTTTAATAACACCATCCTCTTCTTAACAATCTGGGTAGTCGTTATAGCAACATTTCTGCAAGTCTTACCTGTGCTGTATGTGCCCCTTCAAGGAAACATGCTTGCCTCATCTAATACTGTGTTATAAACTGTTACACACCCTTCAAATTGAAAATGCCTTTCCCCCCACTGTTTTACTGGTATTCCTAAACTATTACGCTGCATTTAAAAATGAATTGTGTGCAATGACATTAGAGAAGGGGTTAGGTTTTCTGAGCTGCTACCAGTGACATATGACTGTGGTGACAGACAGTCAGCAGTATTCAAACAATTAATCTGAAAAAGCAGCAGACTTCAATGTGGAGTTTAGGAGGAGGCTGAGCAGCTACATATTTACAAAAGGGATGTCACTGAACCGTCTTTCTACCCAGGGATAGCCTATGGCTACTTAATACTTTTAAACCAGTAGTGGAAGGATTAAATACACCTGAAGTCAGGTCTTTGAGGCCATTTCCCTCTTGTGCTTTCTTTTTCTTACTTGAGCTGCACTTCAGCAGACATTTTTTTTGATGGGCTATGAGAAAGGGTGGATATTCTGATACCTTTTATTAGAATTGCACAGAAGTAGGAGAATCCTCACAGAGACGCAGGCTCCTTTTTCTGTTGCCTTTGAAAAGTTAACACGTGAGGCTACGCAAGAAGCAGACACTGCAGTGGAGGAGGAGGGATATGGTAATAAAGGTGATAGCGATACCTTAATTTAACAAATATGCAGTGCTAATTATGTAAACATGTGAGAACTCTAAAATCTTCTCATCATGGGTGTCATACAATTGAAATATTTTACAGCCTAATTCAGGATTTTACAGTAATAATGTTATTTTATATTGGCTACTTGACAAGCATAGGCCAGGGCTGTCTATCAAACAAAACTGTTGTGCCAGATTGTATCTTGACGATAAGCACAAAAGAAGAGTCAGTCAAATTCTGTTTACATATTAATCATTGAATCAGATTTAGTTCTGTACTACAGACATTTCCATAACCAGGTAGCTTTAAAGGGGAAAAAATGTGTGTGTGCTTGGGTGGGCCATATTTTAAACGGAGTGATTTTTACAGAAGGCTCCTATGAAGTTCCAGATCAGGTTTCACAAATGTACTCAGGAGATCATATTCCCATTCAGAGAGATTTAGGCAGCAGTAGCTTTTCTCTTTCATCATTTCAACATTTCCCCCCCCCTCTTGCTCACAGAGGTTGGGATGTATGCGTTTTGGAAACTAGCAGGATTCTGCCTGATAGAGATTTATTTGTACGTTCGTGTTAACGTGATGTTATCATCTGCTAAACAAAGTGAGCATGGTAAGCAAATCAGAAAACCTGGACAGGTTTGGTGGCATAGTCAAACACACCTTCTTCCCCTCTCAGAAACAGGCAACAGTTGGTATTAATTTGCTTGAAGCCATTCAGTTTTCAGTCTCTTATCACAAATTCACCTTGCCCCTGCTCTCCCCTACCACCACGGCAGACAGCACTGTTCCCAAAACCAAAGTCTGAAATCCTGGCATTGGTGAATGTCGCTCACGACGTGCCTGGTGAGCCTGGGCGGTCAGTCCAGCCCCAGATCCTGCCTCTGGGAATACTCAGTACCAAATTGTTCGAGGGAAGACGGAGATGTTCTTTACTGCTCAAAGAGGATGTTTCTCTCTAACCTCCATCAGCCTGTGGTTCATTTCTGTCACAAAGTATTAAGGTTTTCAGCCCTTCTAAGATATTTATCTTAATCCTAGCTAGGATGTTCTCATTATTCACATAAGCATCTAAATTAAACTATTTTATATCATATTAAGTCCTTACCCTGAAGGGTATCTTGTGGCAATCAGTTCCATAGGTTAATTATGAACTGTGTAAAATAGTATTTTCTTTATTGGTTTTTAAACATGTTGTTTTTCAGTGTTGTTGCATTAGGAGGAGAGGAAACCAGGAACAAACAATTGATCTTCTCTATAAGTTTCATTAACTCTCTCATGTCCTGTCTTTTATTTCTCTTCAATAAACTAAGCAGCCCCAGTATTCACAGTCTTTTCCTTCTGCCACTAATCATTTTTGTTGCCCCTTTCTATTTCAGGTTTATGTTTTTTTTGAGATGAGTCGAATACAGGTTGGTCCAGCATGGCCAGTTGCTCAGTGACGTAGTATTTTAGTGTTCATTTCCATCCTGTTCTTTATACAGCCCAACAGCATATTTACGTTTTCTGACCACTGCTTCCAATTGTTTTGCTTTCTCATTGAGCTGTCCAAAGTGGCACATGTTTTCTCCTCCCTCTCTTTTTCCCGAGTGGTTAGTTAATTTACAACCCAGCCTTGTGCATGAGTATTGAAAATTATTCATTCAAATATGCATTACCTTGCATTTATGAACAGTGAATTTCATCTGTCTTCATGCTGCGCATCTGTCTAGTTTTTCTAATCTTTTGTAATCATGACTAACCTAAATATTTTTGCACCCTGTGCAAATTTTGTCACCTTCCCCTCTCTTCTCCAGAACACTAATGAATATATTAAACAACACCAGTCCTAATACTGACTGCTGAAGCACTTCATGGTGAGCCTTTTAGCAAGCTAGCAATCAACAATTTATTTCTACCCTTTTGTTTCTGTCTCTGGCTGTCTTTGTTTAACATACAGATTTATTTTCAAAGCGTTGCCATTTCCAAGTGTTCTGCAGAGAGCCCTCCCGCAGGGTGTGGGGACAAATGCATGACTCTGACCTCCGATGTCCAGTGGCATCCAGCACTGATGCTCTAAATACAGCATTTGCAGGTCTGCCAAGGGTACGAACAGGTCAGCTCTGGTGCACAGAGGTAGACTTGATTAGTCCCTGGAAATAGAGGTAGAGGTACTGGCGGATTTGACTCAACCTAATCCATATCCAAAAAGAAAAAGGAGAGGCGAGAGAGATTGATTTATGTGGCTTGCTGAAAAGAGACTTCTTTTTCTTTTTTTTTAAACCATGGCTGTAAAAACAAAACTGCTGCCCAGCCAGGGTAAGCAGATATATACCACAGGGCCCCTTGCAATAAGACTGATGGTCTGCGCTGAGGTTCAAGGAGCAAAACAAATAACCCTGCTCCCAGCACTGTGATTTGAGTTTGCTTTCAGCCAGTTGGTCGCCACCTTTCACGAGAGACCGTTGACATACCCATGGTGCTGCTTGCAGCTAATTGCAACGTATTTGGCGCTGAAATGTGCATCATACAGTGATTATTATTATTATCATCATAACCTCTGTTTCGTATTTAAATGTTGCTGCAGCATGGAAAACAATGGTCAGCCCCTGCTTTGTTCTTCTAGCATGGCTTTAATGGCTCGGGTTCAATTTTGTCACCACACAGCGCTTGTTGCAACTTCTGTGGGCTTTAGTTTCGCCCAGTTACTGAAATGAATTCCTCCGTAGCTCTTTGTCAAATAAAGATGTATTCAGTTTGTGAATGGGAAATTGAGGCACGGAACAATTTCGGCGACTCACACGGCAGGATGGAAACCCTCTCCCCCGTGCCCCGGGGAGGACCTGCTCTTCACAGCACTTGGCAGAGGGTGATCGTGCCAGGTGAGATGGGGGGGAGCAGAGCGGGGCGAGGACGTGGCAGCTGTCGTTGCCCCCCTGCCGCTGGCAAGGCACAGCCCCAGCCGCCAGCCCCTCTCTGCGCTCGGTCCCCCCATGGGCTCCGTTTCCTGCCCTCGCTCCATTGTGTGCTTGAATGGTGCTTCATACCTTAAAGCTGTTATTTGCAAGTTTTAATAATGTTTTGCAACTCATTTCCTGTTTCTTAGCTGACAGCCTTTCCAAAAGTAATCTTTGGCAGGTACTAATTTGGGTGATGACCACTTGATCTACATTTTTGGTGGGTAATTACTGAGTCAGAAGTGAGCAAATTTGATATCCCCTGACAGTCAGTAAGGCAGGCATTTTTACTACCCGCTCATTAAAGATTCACTGGTAGTGAAATGCCCTCCTCTCACACATAAGAAAAATCTGTCTGTTGAGTTCCTGAAGTTAGTACTTAAGCTTTTTTTGTCACGTTTACATAGTCCGAGAAATGCTGGCACTTTGAATAACAACTTTTTTAAGGGAAGGTGCTTTGGTGTAATGAAACCACCGTGAGATGTAAACTCTATGGCTTCTGAGGCTGAATACCTTCCTGTGTCCGGTGACAAATCTCTTCCACAGACATGTTGTTTTACAGCGATAACTGAATCTCGAAAGATTTGGAGGTCTGATTTGCACAAACGCTGATAAGTTCGCAGACCGATGCCGAGTTCCTACAGAGTGCCGGAGCCAGATTCATTGGTATGCTCTGGCAGCTTTGCTGCACTCTGGTGATACAAAGCAGCTGTAAATCCGGTTGTGCTGGCCAGTTAAGCGCAGTTTATGGCTGCCTCGCATTGCCAGAATGGCCAGAGCGTACCAGTGAGCCTTACCCTCTGAATCGCTGGTGTACATGAAATTGGGCTGGGTGTCTCCTGAGAAAAGGGGGGCATTCTGAGATTATCAGCACAGCTTGCTTCCTTGCATTACTTTGGCACTAGTCTCTGCTTCCCGTAAGACCCTGTGCAAAAGCGAGCAAAAAGAAAACATAATGTGGGAAGAAATAGCCAGACTTCTTTCAAATGTCAGAGAGATTCAGATTTATTTTGAGTTTTAGAAGAAATGTGGGAAAGGAATATTTGCCAGATTCTTGGCCTCCCCATCTGGCTTCTGTGAACTACCTTTTTATTCCCTCTTTCCCAGTAAGTTTCCCCAAATCATGGAGATCAAGTCCCTACTGCAAATCCTCTGAGATGCAGCTTAAGTAGGTTGAGAATCTAAATAAAACCTGATCTTTGTTTCTGAACCAAGAAGAAGCTGGTATAGTGCCTAGTTTTTCCAGTTTGCTTCCACAGTATCTAAAGATATCGAAGTTAGTATGAATGTGACAGTGCAGTGGAACAAATACTTGTCCTGGAGCCTTCAAAAATACTTTCTTTGTCTCCATCACTTCCAGCTGATTCCTCAGTGAGCTCCTCCGTGTTCGTACACTGTCATTCACTTTGGCTGTTTCCTGCCCGCCCGTGCACTCTCAGCTGGCCGTCCTCTTCGGTTGTCTCTCGGCACGCGTGGTCGGTTCCTCTCAGCCCTGCTTGTAGTGGCATTGCTCTGAGGACAGCAGTGAGGGTAGCGTCTTCAGCGTTTAGTGTGTGGCTCTGCAGGTTTCTTGTGAGCATTATTGATTAAATTAATCTAAGTCTCTTAATGTGGTTTAAATACATAGGGTGTGTTGTGCAGTCCCTGTGCAGAAAGGACAGAAAACTGGTCCCCAAGAATTCCATCAGAATTCATTAGGGTTTTGATGAATTGCAACTGCCCAGAAATTGTCTCCCAGGACTTGGAAATTAGTCAGTACCGAACCGTACAGATGTCAAATCACCGAAAGAGAATAAAACTGAAAAATGCTGGCTGGGAGAATGTCTGTTACAGAAGTCTGGAGAATTGGTTTTGAGAGAGAGAGAAAGAACGAAAGAGAGAGCAGACGGGAGAAAGAGAGAGAGAGAGTGAAAGAAAGAGAGAAGAAAGAAGGAAAATACCTAAATACCTTCTGGTATTCTGCCCAGCCCCTGGGATTGGACATCCCAGTCATATAGCTTCACTTCCTTGTATGGGTAAAGTGCTTTCAGAGGGGGTGTATGCATATGAAATTAGTGGGGAGAATATCAATTGTAGCCTCTGAAGTTTATTTCAAGGTTTGGATTGATTCAGTCTAAATACATTGAGTTTGAAGGATATTCAACCATTTATTCCTAACTGGCATTTAAAAAAAATATTACCCTATATTACCCTAGTGAAGACTATTTAAGTGCCACAGTTGACGCTTATTATGCTTATTGGACAGGTTCAATATCTTATATGAAATAAATGGTGGAAATAGGAAAAAGTTCTTTTAATTCTTCAAAACAGTATCAATCACTTCCTGCATTGAACATCATGTCGATATGTGTGCTGTATCGGAAGAAAACCATGCACAAATCTATATAATTGGCAATGTGATTATCTTTTTAACTGTGAAAACTATGTGTGCATCTTCTGTTTTCTGGTGGAAAAAAAATATATATCTAAATATCATTATGTGTGAAGAAAGGCAGAGACACGTCATTTGGAAAGCCCGGTTCTAATGATGGTCATAGCACGTGGTGCTTGTAGACACCTGTGCCAGGGGGACTGGGCAAGGATTGCTGCCCTCCAAAACCAGCCACCAATGACTTTGGAGTGGAGACAATTGGGTTCCTGTGGACCCACTTCAGGAGCAGGAGTGCTTCCTGGCATGCTGCCCTGAGCATGATGCAAATATATGCTGGGTCTTGCTGGTAGCTGGGGGTGTCATGTCCATAAAATGGACAAAACTTCCAAGTTACATGGCATACTCAAACGAATAGCTTCAGGATAACTAGACTGCCTATCTGCAAAAGAGACAGTAAAAGTTAAGTATTATATTCTCTAAAACTACTGTGGTTCATATTACTGTATCTTCCCAAATTTAAAATCCAGATCCAAATTTCTGCCATCAAAGATTTTAGCAGCAGTCTGGTCTTTTTTCATTATTTTTTTACTTGTTTCATTTCTTTTCTTTTTTCTTTTTTTTTTTTTTAATTTTATTTTAGTCTCTTATTCTGAAGCTTTGAGGGCGTTTGGATGTGAGATTTTGCTTTGATTTTTTCCTGAGACAGGAGCCATTGCCTATTTGCATTTGGGATTTTGCTTTTGAACCTAAAATTGGATTTTGAACCCAAAATTCAAGATTAGATTCAAAACACTGATGTTGCCAATCACAGAAATAATTGCCAAATGTAAAGCTGATCCAGAATTAATTTTGGATTCTGGCCACTGTAGAATTCCGCAGGTTCGTATATCTGCTTCAGATAGATCAGGAAACTGCTGTTGATGCTGCAGGCTTATTTATGTAGTCTTTCTTAGAAAAATGAGGTCTGAGAAATAAAAACGTGTAAGAGGAGGAAAAAAGGGAAAATAAAGTGAGGAATTATGGGGGGGGGGGGGGGTGCAGGGGGGGAACAAAACAAAACAAAGACCCCCCCCACCTGTGTACACTTTATAGGCCTTATGACTTTTTCTGCCACTGATGCTTGGGAGGGGCAAGGCAGTCTGGGTGTAGTGAAAACCGTCCATCAGCTGAGCACATCCTTTTTGCAGTTTGAAAGTTAGTGTTTTCTCACCATATTTTTACATGCTTCAGCACCTCCTGGTTTAAATAAGGGAGAGAAATACTCAAGCAATATGGTATTTCTGACCCTGCCAGAAAAAGAAAGTCCTGAAGACCTTGTTCCTGAAAGGTTATCTAAAATAAACCCTATTTGGAGGTTCATTCGATGTAGATTATTGTGTACCTGTGATTAGTGCAATTAAACAGTAGTGAGTAACATGTGTAACAGTCCGATCTCTCTGTCATGTCTATAAATGTCTATACAATGCAAAGGGAGAAGGCATTCTGAAAATCCAAGGAAATATCAAGCATAACTCTTCTGCCTTTACTTGGCATGATACTGCTTTGATTTCTTTAAGAAAGCAATGAGGTGAAAAGGTTTCTGAAACAATGCTTCTGTATAACCTAGCCTCTAAAGCTGCACTGTGAAATTCTAGTTTTGTGTATTTAACCTTCCCACGTTTCTCTTTACTAGAACAACTCTAAAACAACTTCCACCACTCTACTCTGGAAACTATAATCTCATCATGTTACCTTATTCTTTGTTTTTTCCTCTTGCCTTTGTTCCCTTGTACAGTTACCTAGTATTCAGGAAAGTATTTAAGCATTCACTTGAATCCACCAAAGTCGATGAGACTCAAACATGTGCTTAAGTGCCTGCTGAATTAGGGCCTTGATTTGCATCATAAATACATCACCATTGCTCCGCTCATCCTCAGTCTCTCCTACCGCGCTGCCACTCACAAACTTTGAACTTTGTGGCTCTCACCCTCGGCCACTGGCACGGGGCTTTAGTACGGGCACGTGGCCCACAGTGGGTCCCTTCCCATCCCCACTGGGCACGCCACGGCTGAGCCCTTGGCACCCAGCACCGAGGGCACTGCTGTACCCCAGAGCCGTTCCTGCCCTCTGCTCGTGCACCCACACAGGCGGGCAGAATCCGCGCCGAGCCGCAGTAACTTCCTGCATCTAAACGAGTTGTGAGGAGATGAGCGGAAGGGTAACAGCCAGGTGAGGTAACCCCTAAAAGTACGAATGGTTTAAAAATATTTAACAAGGAAAAAACTAATTATGCCGCTCCTGTCACGGCGAGGGCAGGCTTAGAAATGGTATAATCAATATGGGAATGTTAGCTGTAATGCAGTCTGTCAGCTTTTTAACCAACCAAAAAAACTTCAGCAAGTCTATAAACAGAATTGACCCTCTATCTGCTGAATCCTGCTTGTGGCAGCAATATTTTACTCTCATCATGTTCCGTATTAGCAGTTGTCTATCATGGGACCTTGTAAAAACTGTATTAAAGAAACATCTGCAGCTGAGAGAGTTTGTCTCCAAGTACAGGAGCTAGAAAGTGCCTATGGAAAACAGTGAGAATTTATCTGATTCCCAGATAAGTAAATTCTGTGTTAGACCCCGAGCAAGTCTTAGGAGGTTCATGAGAACACGTGTTGTGCTGCTAAGGCTAGAGAAACACCACACCTAGATGTGATGAAGAATATGTCTAATGGTTTGCTGGACTGGGCTAATGGTTCACCTTTGCACTATTGCTGGCTTGTAGCTATCGTTATGTTGGACATCCTTTTACATCCATATTTATATACAGTGGATGCTGTATTTAAAGCTAATCAGCTCTATAGGGGAGCTGATTTTCTCCAAAAGAAAATCTGCCTGCAGTAGCTTGGTGGTGTTTGGGACCATGGCTCCTGGATGCACAGAAGACAGAAGTTTGAACCCTTTCTGGCCAACTCAAACTACTGAAACCTGACTACACCATATAGTGCAGGAAATTGTTTTCTTATGAGGTGCATATGTTTTAAAAGAAGCAACATTGCCATGTATTTTACATGGGTTATTAAATAACTGTATAAATTTAATGATTCAGATGTTTTGCATTATAACCTGGCATCTCAGGAGGCATGAAAATAGCACAGTAGGAAAATGTCATTGCATACTTCATAAGCAGAGCTGTTAACAAATGGAAATCCTTTTATAACTATATAAGAGATCCAACTTTAGTCCCCTGCCTGTCTCAACCTTCCACTGGTCTTCAGATGTGAATAAACTGTGACTAACGTGAAATAGTAACAAGGCTGTTGCAACTGCCAGGAATCTTTACTTCAAAAAAAAAAAAAAAAAAAAAAAAAAAAAGAAAGTGAGGCTGGGGGCGGTGGAGAGAAGGAAAAAAAAAAGGAAGCAAAGGTCTCCTCTGTAGTTTACAATTAGCAGCAGCGCATGAACGTGGCAAGAGCCCTGTTTTGGCACTCACCTCAGAGAGCAGGGGAGAGAGCAGTTCACCATCACTTGATCTCTTGAAAAATGAAAACTTTCTAACCTATGGAGTTTAAGCACAGATCATCAATATTTCTGTACATAAAGTGCTGGGTGGGTATTGCTCCCCTTGATTTGTTGTTTGTTAGACTAGTTTTGGTTGGTTACAGCATTATGCATTGTAGTAACTTTATTTTATTGCTACTGTCACAACAAAGCAAAGCTGCTATTATGTTATAACAAACTAAAGCTACATTTCTAAAACATCACATCTACCCAAACTGCAGTGCTATAACGCCTAATTTACAGTTTATTCCAATCGCATGGACACAGGAAACATAAAATAATAAAATAAAGGATTTCATTGGTTCATCCCAGCAGAAGTCCTTTCCAGTTTGGCTGTTTGTCATGCAGCAAGGCAAGCAAAATATATTGCCCCTAGTGTTTTTATATGGTAAGGGCACAAATATGCAATCTGCATATTACTGCAGTACTGTCAGGCCAGTTCATCAAATACCCTGTGAAACCCCAGCCAGAAGAATGCACATCCACAGGTCTGCTAAGGGCTTTTGTTCGGGTGAGAGATACAGGCTACTGAAGTACTATAGAGAAACGTGACTCGGTGTGCCACAAAGTATAGGACCAAGCTGTTGAGGCACCAAGATGAAAATAGAAGTCAGTCCTGCGCTCAGCCAAGTTATTTGCAGCTCCTAGTCAAAACAGCAGTTGAAGAAGTTTGTAGCTAATTCTCCTCATTTTCTTACTGTGAATCCCAGCATAGCAGAGCAAAGCACAGAGACCCAGATTCAGCTCGCTGCTCAGAAACCCACATAGGCTTGAACTGACATCAGAAGGCTCATTATCGTTGACCATGATTAGAACCATTTTGAATTAGAGCCCAGGAAGTCAACACAGGGACAGGCCCTGTGGGAGGGGCTGCAGTGAGATGAAATGACTATGAGGATGGCATCTCTTTTTCTAGCTCTAGAGCCCAGGCGTTACAACAGGCTTAGCTGAGTAGAGCTGGGATGTTAATAGTGAATCGTGGTTCTGGGTGCTGCTGCTGCTGTACTGCATTCCTGGGGTCTTTTTCCTCATTCTTCAGCCATGGTTGATCTTGCCAGCTCTGCAGCACTTTCAGAGATATCTGTACAGGAGCTTGGGGACAGTATGTTGGACATTTCGGTGTGGTAAAATGTTGGTCTAAGTCTGGAAAAGTTGGCAACAGGAGTTTGATAAATAATTTGCAGTTAATAACTTACTTGATTTTTTCTTTACTTTTTGGCAGATAGTTCTGCAGACTCATAAATTTGCTGTAAATAACTCCTAAGAGCAGGAAGCAGTACAGCATTTCTTGAAAAACTCAGAGCAGCAAAAGAATGTGACAAATTCAGTAGCTGAGCCATCAGGATACAGAGAGCAGGTATCAAGCTGTGCCATATGTACAGTCACGGTTGGCTTGGAAAGTCTCCTCTCGTAAAACCAAATTGTTCCACTAGGAAGTGAAGCCAGGAGCCTTTTGCCTACAAAATTAAATTGTTCTTTTTTTTTTTTTTTTTCCAAACCAATTGCATTTTTTGTTTTGTTTAATGAAACACCAGGCAGAATCTCATTTTTCTCCTCCAGCTCTACCTGTCTTTTTCCTCTTATTTCACCCCTCCCCTGCCCTCCTTCCACCTCAGGGCAAATGGCAAATCTCATCTTCTTTTTAGGCTATTTATCTTTTCCTCTCTGAAACAGCATCCTCTAACCTTCACTGTCGTCCACCAATATGAAGTTGGACAAGTAAGGAGACGTGGAAGGGTGACCTGGAGGGAAGCCGAGGACTTGGACTGCCTAACAGTCACCAGGTTGCTCACCGAGTGACAGAGCTGAGCCCTGCTGATCCTAGTTCTGTAGAAATAGCTCAAACAGGCAAAAGATGAGATTCTACATTTCCCCGAGATTGTGCATTTCAATTGATGCCTAAACTAAAAAGCATCTAAGGAGATAGGCCTGCCTACTGTAAAATCGCAGAAATTAAGAAGACATCAGTACATAAAACTCCTTTTCTTATAAATCTGAAATTCTGTCAGCCTATGATGCTTGCTGATGGATCACACTTTTCGCCAACATCGTTCTTCTGGGCATTTAGACTCACCGAGTACATGGAAGGGAGCACTGGTAGGGTTTGATGGCTTTGCTTGGTGTCATTGCACTGTTAGGATTGATCAGCAATTGCCTGCTGCTGAAGGAGAACTGTTTTGCTAATGCCTCCTCATCCCTCTAAGGCTCCTGCTGTGCAGTGCCCACCAGCTGCCCTTCCAAGGGGCTCATGTGCAGCTACTGAGGGTACCAGCTTCAAGGATAGCATGACGAGATTTTCCTCTGGTTTTCCATACAGTCTGGAAGCTAGGCTGAATAATACAATATAGTCGGGGGCTTTGCTGTCTCCTTCATGTAGCGTCCCTTACGATGAGAACATTTTTCTCAGCATGCCCTGCACTTTCTTTGTATGGGAAGTGAATTGTTTCGTTTTGGGTGTATTCCTCCCGGGTCACTGCACAGCAACATATACTTCATTGTAAACCATGTCAATTCTCTGTCTTTTGGCAACCAAGTATTCAGGCCAGCCTGGAGAGGGAGGACCTTAGAATCAGAGACAAGATCCATGCAGAGTAAGGATCTCTAAATGTTAACAATACTACTGTTAGTTCCTACTCCTAATGCAAGGCAAAACGGGAGTGTCTCCAGCAGCAGGATGTGCTACTCATCTTTGAATGCTGAGCACTGCTCGGTGCAGCATGCCCCCCACCCTCCTGGTGGCCCTGCAGCCACGGGTGTTCGGCTGGATGGCTGACTCCTGCTCTTGCCGTTGGCGTTCTGAGGCGGGGAGCCTCTGGTACTGATGTTTTCTTCCCCCATGTTTCTGTAGACCTTCCATGTTTGCTCTGGGGTTAGACTGGGAGCACTGGAGAACATACTGAAGGGGGCAGCCATTGGCCATACTAATGTCCCCTTGCTTTGACAGGCAGCAGGGCTGCAAGGGAGGATGCTGTCATGGTCAAAGTGGAAGACTCTATGAAAGTTGTTCGATGCGAAGAAAGGAAAGAATCGGGGACACATACACGAAAAGAATACTCTAGGCAAATGAAACCGAGGCATAGATAGTTTGGTGGAAATTAGGGTTGATTTGATCTCACCACATGGGGATACAGGCTGGAACACATAGACTACAATGCCTTTTCTACTTTCTAATGTATTTAATGCTACCAGTAACTGCAGGTGAGTCAAATGCAGAAGCAGAACCTAATAATAAATGTTTACAGCACAAGTAGCCTACTGTGAGGCAGTTCTGACATACTGATCTGTGCAATTAGCCAAATTCCCTGCCTGTGAATGCGCTTTCTTTCCGTAAATGAACAGTGTATCTAGTGTTCAGATTCACCCTGCCCTTCACATGTGGTCAGTGAGATCAATTATTAGCAACCTCAGAGGACGCTGTATTGAGATTTCTCTCTCTTTGCGTGCCATGCAGAATGTTCACTATGTCTTGTAGCAGATGTAGAAACATTTATAATTGCAAAAAGCCATCAAGCAAAATTTGCATAAACCATTGATAGAGTTAAGTATGGCCTTCAAATAATTGTAAGGTATGAACTGATAGCCACAAAACCCCAAACCGTTGTGGTCTTTTGCAGTGATGTAAGATGCTTCAGAGATGCAAGGAAAGAAAACAAAGCACTGAGATAGACTAGTTTGTGCAGTAGGGTCTGCGCTCTGCCCCCAAAGGGACTGGCAGGCAGGAGAATAGCGTGCTGCTGTCCATCTTTCGAGCTTGGCAGTTCCCTTTGTTACTGTCATGATAATACTGCTCTTCATATAGTGTTGGCTCATTTGTGTTTCCAACACGCAAATCAAAGTAAAGCCATTTTCCTCTGCCTTTCTCAGAAAACTCTTTAACCTTTCGTATTTAATAATCAGCATAAACGTATGAAGATAAAATGTACAAGATGCTCATGGTACATCACTGCCACTTAGCAAGTGTCATGTATTTGTGAGTGTGCATGTAAGGCAGAAAGAAAGCATATGTATTTCTTGATTCTGCTTTGGCTTTGCTGGTTTTGTGTCACCTCTTACATAAAATAATAACAAAGTGAACACAACATAGATTGCATTCATCTGTATCTGTGAAAGCATTGAAAAGGATTATTTATTTCTTTTTCTATGTGCGTGTGGTCACAACAAAATGACTAGCAACACATAGGGAATACTGAGCATCTCACAAAAAAAAAAAAAAAAGAGAGAGGGGAAAAAAAAAAAAGAGACATACTATATCTCCCAAGTAAAAAATGTAAAATTAGGGGAAAAAATAAAAAAGATTGTAGGCAGGAAATAGACATCAATTTCTCTGACTACCACAATAGAAGCTAACACCCTGGATGCTATCTTCTGTTAAGAAGCATCAAATTGTTATGTAATTTAACAGCCTGATTGGCAAGGCAAATTTGAGCTAAAGTAAGGTGTGTGTACGGTTTGTCAGATTCCAGGGATAATCATTTGAAGCTAATCCTTTTACTTTTCACAGTCGTCTTTACAGAAGTCTTTCCCTTCATGTTTGCATTATCTGAAATTGTTGGGTGACTATATGTACATTTTTTGCATGTATGTGATAAATTTAATTTATAATTAACCACCCGGATTAAGACATCTAGGCAGGCAGAGGAACCTTCTGATGTTGTTAATTGTTTTCTGTAGGATGTGCTTCTTTTAAAGTTTTAATAATCACTGATTGAAGCCGAGGAACCTTTTTTTCATACGATTGTTTTTGCAAGCTAAAAGTCCAGTGAAATAGCTGAGCTTTTCAAACATTTCAGTGGTGCAAGGCACGGTCATCCCAGTATACCACTCTGGGGGAGGCTGTGTTTAAAACAAAGTGCTTGGAGTGTATACGGTGTTGTGAATGCTTCTGTTATTTCAGAGGCATAGAACATATTTATTAAGCAAGATCATCTCTGAGCACTGCTGAAACGCTAGGATTTTTTTTAGGTGCTAAAATAGGAGCTGAGCTCTTTTTAAAAGCTAGAGAATACTGAGCACTTGAAAATGTGTCTGTGAGCTCATCTGAAAGTTTGGTCCGTAATGAGAAAGCAAAGCAAGTAGCAATAATGTGGCACTTAATTAAAAACCTTTTGAATATAAAGTGGTGAATTTTGATTCTTACAAAATTGCAGAAAATGTGCTTTTTATTACGGGACAGCATATGACACCCACACATCAGTGGACCTCTTGGAAAGAAGTCTGACTGCTTCCAAAGTACATCACTGCTTACCCTAAGTAAATCAGCACCAGCCAACCCAGTACTATGCTGAAATATTTACCATCATTTCGTTTGGAAATGCAAAGCAGTTTTTTCAACAGGGAATTTCTGTTCCCAAGGACCCAATGAATGGGGATTTTTGCTCCTTCGATTAGAAGACCTGCTGTCTGTCTAGCTCTATTTTCCTGAGCTCTTGCATATTGCAGCTAGGTCAAAGTAAGCGTGGAAGACTGAAAAAAAAAAGTGATTTATCAAATGTGAGACGTTCTCTGCTGGTGACAGGCCAGTTTCAACTTCCTTGGGAGAAATGGTGGCTCTTTTCATGCGTTTCTTCTGCAAGAAAAGTCATTGCTGTTGCTGTCAAAAATATTTGGTGTAAAAGGACAGTGGGAAGTACAAATAATGTATTTCTTAATTAACCGCAAAATTAGTGCTTTAGGTTTTACTCTGATAGGAGGTAGCCAAGAACATAGTGCTGTGTAGCTCGTGCCTCTGACTATCACTCCTCTCCTCCCTGGACTGTGGGTGAATGTGCCATCTGCATCCCAAGTGAAATCCACATCAGTATTTCAGTGTGCTTCTTGCTCTGCAGTAAAAGTCTTTGAAGGGAAAACGTGTTATTAAGTAATATCAAGATTATTAATATTGTCTGTTTGGACCACATGAGTGTCTGCTCAGTAATCTCTAAATGCTGTTACTTTTCAATGGTGCCGTGTAACAAATTAAAATGAAACTTAAATATCTGCTTGATAGGATCCCAGTTCAGGAATGGGTTCAGTCCTATTTTCGTTACTCCTCAGTGCATACCTTGCTGAAAAGTGTTATTTATCCCCATTAGACAAATGGAGCTGGAATTGTTGCAGTTACATGCCACACATCAACACTTGCTTGTTTCCTTTCTTATTAAAAATGAGATGCGCACTGAAACCTGGTCGTGTCTGAAAGGGTGAAAATAGGTATCAAAAGCAAATCAAAGATTTTGTGAAAGAATACCGGAGCACACCTTCCGAAGTATCACTTCATAAGGCAGATCTATAGAAGCTAGACCTTGGCGCATATTTTCAAATGAAGCCTCTTAGCATATTGAGGCTGCTTTTTGTGACCTAATGGTGATTTTAAATGGACGGATTTAGCTGGAGAGGTTTTCTTGCACATGACCTTTAAAAGGGAAAAAGAACAATGTTAGCATTCAACCCAAACCCTGTAGTCTGTCACTTTGTATACCATATCATTACTAGCAAAATTTAAAGGAAAACTGCACCCATTTTGCTCAGCCCAGCAATATGAAAGTTCACAGGCTAAGAAGCACTTGTCACCATTTTTTAAATTACAATTGGCATTCCTGAGGAGGCGGCCATTTTACTGAAATATGATCTATCTATTCTCTCTCTGCCTGGCTGTCCAGCTGGTGGGTTTCTGAATCTGTCACGCGCTGCGCTGTGGAAGTGCCACCTGAATTATAAAAACATATAATCGTCCAAAGATTATCTTCCCTCTTCGTGGCGCACAGCGCGGTATGTGGATAACATCATGCGTTATTTTCTTTCGGACGAAATCGAGCTGCTGCAAGGTGGATGTGGACCATCTCATGAGGAGTTCGGTATGCCAGAGCTTTTGTCATGACTGTGCTTCTGTGCTTCTGAATGCCCCCTTAGGTTAAGATCTACTAATGCCCTAACCTGTGTGGCTAAGAAAGCAGATTTTCAATTGGAAAGAAATCATAAGCCAATTCAGTGATATTTGTGTGAGTATGAATGTGGCCCGAAAGGGCAACCTTGTGAACCCGTTTCATCTCTGTTGCCTGCTAATTTGCAGCAATCCTGCTGGCCTGGAAGTTTTGAAGACAATCTTTTTGCTTCTAATTTCCTACTTTTTTATTTGTGCCTCTGTATGCATGGACTCCAAGTAAATCAGGGTGGCATGCTGTTACATATTACAAAAACAAAAGGAAAGTCTGCACCTTCCGTGGAGAACCCGTAGTCTACATGAACAAATTAGAGGAAAAGTTCCTAAGGAAAGAAAATAGCATGTGTTATTCAATGAGCAATGACTGGAAAAGCTCGTTGTCTTGAAGACAGTGAAATGGACGACATGCAGGTAAAATAACACTGTGCCACACGAGTTGCCTAGCTTTGATGTGCTGCTCCTGCCTTCCGTTGTGCATAAGACCAGAATGCTACACCTTGACCTTCTGGAGTTCCTTGCAGTTCATCTTTAGTCACGGGTTCAGCAAAATGCTAAAAAGGGAGCAAGTGCGTAGCTCACCATGACTGGGGCCGTACCTGCTGGAAAGAGGTGTGACCTCGCGGGCAGCTGCCATGGAAGAAAGAAGAGCAGCCTGTGGATACCATTTGGAAACCCAAGACCAACACCACCTTGACATAAATCCAGATAAGCCAGAGGTAGGCTTTGAACAGTTCTGCTATAAAGTGAGCTCATAAAAATGAAGGCCACTGCCCACAGCTGTGTATTGGCTCAAGCTTCTTTAAGTGCTTTTATGATTTCCCCTTTTAGAAGTCAGCTGAATCATGAAAAGCAAAGCGATTCGTTATCAAGCTGGTATCATTGGTTGTTGGGTTTGACATCGTCTGCAATACCGGCATCAAGGAAGCTTAGTGCAGAAGATGGGGTGTATGAGTTGATCAGTTGTTCAATATTGTCTTAAAGAGCTATATCAATTATGTGTAATTAGCTCGTACTTCATCTGCGCTGAAATGCACCAACACCATTAAAGACAATGAATGCGGTCTGATTCCTGTTCCTGAGGCTCTTGTCCTAGAGTGTTGCCCTTCATGGGCTGCACCATGTCCAAGCTGGCTGGGCACCAGTTTCTGTCTTTGCTCTAGTGCAGATATTTTCTGTACTCTGCCTTCACCAGACCTACAGAGCTTGCTGGTACTTAGACATATTGAAAAGTGTATTGAAGCAAGCACTTGCAGGCAGTTTCCCAGGCAAACTTTTAGACTGTTGAGCTGAGCAAAACAGGTATCATTTTTCTTTAAAGAAAATATTTTGCTTCTTAAAACATGAATTCTTTGGAATAATAGGCGAACTGTCCTTGTTGTTCATAAACATCTTATTTATGCATCTTCACTGTTGTGATAAATTAACTGGGTTTGTTTTATATTTCCCTACAGTTTACTTTAAATAATCCTTCACAGTCTTTCACCACAAGACCACATAAGATTCCTTTTTTAATACCCAGAATGCTGAAATAGCATTTTGAGTGCAGACTGTAATGCATAACAAGTGTATAATTTCTTATTGGGAATGCTGTGCAAAAACTTGTTTTCCTATCAGCCAGACTAAATTTTTTGCTTAATTCACTAGAACCCCTGTGTATCTACAGGGGTAATTTATAATTAGAGCTGCAGCAAGCAGTTTGCTGGAGAGGCATACGTTCATGGACAAGCCTGTTAGGCTTCGCTCCAGATCTGAGCCCCTACACGCCTCCATTTGGCCAGCAGCCTCCAAGCTGGGCTCACAGTTTAAGAAGGGATTTTTCTTGACTAATTTGAAAAAAAATGTAGCAAGCTCCCTGAGCTCTGAACCTCTTTGCAAATGAGCTAGGAGAGGGGCGTGCGTGCCTCTATGTGTGCGTTTGAAATTGTCCATCTCTATTAACCAGGGCTTCTGCACAGTTTGGTGCAGAACTTGGTATCTTTTATTCTGCTAAGCATCATGCACGTTTACGGCACTATATAAATAATAGTAATACAGCAATAATCTAAGTCATTCCATCAAGGTCTCACACTCCGAAGATTACCCCCATGATTCTGATTTTTAAGAGCGTCACATTGCAAAGGAGAGGAGGGAAAGGAGGAAATAAGAATCCAGATTCTGCATTTGTGGCTGATTCAGCAGTTGAGGGTGAGCGTGGATTTGCATACTACCCAAACTTCTGCATGCTCCCAAAAGAGCCTCCCGAAGTTGCTTATTATTTCTGTTGTATATCTTTCTACCACAAAACCACAGAATAGGAAGAGTGGTGGGAGTACAAGGTAGGAGAGAGAGAAATTAAAGAGCTGAGGCACGTGAATTGCGTCATTTTGTTATTGCTCAACAAATACGAGATTTTTATGTTTACATCCCATGTACTGCAGTCTGCTGAAATTGATGGGAAGCTTTTCAGCGATTTTGGATCAGGTCAGCATTTGTTAAGTCATCAGGCAACACTACTACCACAACAGTTCCCACTGGTTACTTCCAAGGCAGAAAGTTTTGTTTGTTTGTTTGTTTTGCTTTCCACTTCATTTTTTTCATTTTTTTGGCTTCATCCCCCCACAGCCTACACACATGCACAAGGTTTCTATGTTACCATGCATTCAACTTTGGCTCACAAGCTTTCCCAAGCAAAAGAAAATCTTTGCTGTCAGAATAGCTGTTCCCTAACTCACCTTCTCTTTCCTATGACTTTAATTTCTCCAGATGTTTCAAATACTCTTTATGTCTTCTTCTGATGGATACAGAATCATCTCTGTTCTGTATAGCATTTGTTTACTTCTTCAAAACATCAAATTATTGGCAGGCTAATCTATAAAATGGGAACTAACCATGTTCATGTAAATGCATTACATTATTGCGGCATTTTGATTATAAGAATTGCTGTCTTCTCTTTAATGTGCAGTTTATGTTTGACTCAATACGTAGTCTTAGATTAAAGGATTTTGTATGTGTTGAAGAGGAAAGCCTCAGAGCTTTCAGCATTCTTAATATGGTCCAATTTTGATTCAGGAGACTCAGACTGTTTCCCTCAGTGCTCTTTATTCCCCATCAAAAATAATTCTCGTATTTGCAACTGGCAACAAGAAAAAAAGTTGGATTCGAGATAATTGGGTGAGGTGCTTTTCAGAGAATTAATGTAACAAGAGCTGCTAAACTTATTGCACTTAAAAACACAAATAAGAGTGTTGGACAGAAGCTGTCAGTAGGTGGTCTCTTAATATCTTACCAGTTTTGAAGTTATGAAAAGGAGCAAGACTTTTTGAAATCTAGAAAAGAAAGAAAAGCTGGAAACCGAGTGAAAGAGCGGAGTCGCAGCACCGGTGACCCGAGAAACCTCATTGCTCCACTTATACTGGCACAATGTCACGTTCTCAGCCACTCCATCACCAGCTAGGGGAAAAAAAGCTTTTCCTTTCCTTTTAGTCAAAGGCAGTGGGTAAGCAGAGCACGCGGTTCAGAGGGTCATTAAAAAGCATCAAAGGAGGCAGCCTCATGATGGTAATAAGACGGCTGCAAGGAAATAAAGTGGGCATTGATCTGCACTATCGAGTGTGACATTTTAACCGAAGCTAAAAGCCAAGAGCAGATCTAGCCCTCTTATTCATCTGCCTGCCTGTTTTAGTAAATTGTCTTTTTTTTTCCTCCAACCAGTGGCCTCAGAGGTCACTTCATATTAGCTGGCTTGTTAATACCGAGGCAATCAATACTTAATCAACAAGTAATGGGATTTTGCAGTCATCCTGTATGATCTTTCAATAAAGCCCCGAATCTATCTCAGCCCATTCAGAGCCTGACTAAAGGTGCACGATTGCTGCAGAGCAGGGATTTGATGGTCTGATGCTCTTAGGCTGATCTGCATCTGATTAAGACACCATGCAGCCACTGTCCTTCACCCTTTTGTTCCTTTATCCCCGTATAATGTAGCATGGCACAGAAATTCGTCATCTTAGCTTTAAGATGCAACGGCAAAGGAATTAATATTTCCTTACTGCATGATGATACAGCCTCTTGGTCATGATACGCAACCAAAAAAAAACCAACAGCACAGGGGGAGGGAAATTACAGGAGAGGCGGTGACAGGTTTCATGTATTGCCTTAGAAAATACAGTTATAACAAATGGGTCCAAACCAGCCTTTTCTTCTCTACCCTCTTCATCCTCCTTACTGAGAAGGAAGATGTGGTGCTGTGACAGATGTTGTCACTGGACGTGGCTAGGTGAGAATCAGTGTTACAGATGGCCCACTGGTTCAGGTAAAAGGAACAAAAGCAAAAAATACAGGCTCTTTTCAGGCACAGAAGCACCTTGTTGACAAGGCTTGGGGATAGGACTGCTTTAGGCTAACTGTTTGCCATGATTAGCATGATAAATAGAACATTTTTTTCCAATCTTTTATATGTGGTCCATGTGCACATGTACTTACCGTAGCATCTCTGAACTTAGGGAACTGTGCCGCATCGAGTGACTTTGTACCAATGAATGCGATCCAGAGGGGTCGGTGGGTCTGCGCAAAGGAAGCCTGTGTTCTCCTCCATTGCCTTCTGGGTCTGTAGAGAAGGGGAGGGACGACACCCCTTCCAAGTCCTGCTGCTCTCCACATCGCCCACTTTGTTCCAACTAAGACCATGCTTGGCCACCTGGTGTGAATCACCTGATTATGCGCTGGGGCATGCAAGGGTGGGGGAAAGAAAAGCAAAATACAATTGTGTGTAGAAATACAAGAGAACACCTGAGTAAAATAGGGATAAGGGAATGTGAAAAAAAAGATTATAAAACGTGGAGATCAAGCTAAGGCAGCTTCGAGGGGGCACCTGCTCCCTCCATGCCAGGAGTGACGCATGGCGGCTGATGGCCGGGGCTGTGCCAGAGGAGGACTGCCACTCTGCGTGTGCTACATGAACCTGGTGTTTGTGCTTTTTTGTTCACTGCCATTATTGGCAGGGGGGTAATACACAGTATGCAAGTGTATGAAAACATGCCGCTCTGAGTCACTTTGTGTTTTAGTTTTGTGGATATGAATTTCTGGAAACTGAGCCTGCGCTTCCCATATCCCTCTCTCCCCGGGGGGTTGGGGACTTGACACTGCTTCAAGCTGTGGCCTTTCTTTCAGTTCTGAGTTGGGATTTTCTCCCCTCATGTTGCACTTGTTTTACCTGTGCCATCTGCCCATGCAGTGTGCCGGCACATCCGTGTTGGCAGTGTGGCAGCAGAAGAGGGAAAGGGATGTGTCAAGCCTGTCCCATCCAACAGGGCTCTGGAGGGAGCTACACGAGCTGTGACCTGTGTTGGAAAAGGGCCCTCTTATTCCGGTGTGAGGACACAAAGGCACGGATCACAGCTCCGCTTTTGGTGAGCCCCCCTTAGTGGTTGCCAGTGGCTGGGAGCAGCACGGAGGCCAACCAGTGAACATGGCCCTTCGCTCCAGCAGGGTGGGTAGTGTCCGTGTGCCTGGGAAGAGGGTGCCAGGAGCGCTTCACATGGTGCGCTCTGTCCCACGCTGGGTGGGACTCAGTGTCCCCCGATACCAGGTGTGTTTGCCATGGCCACAGTCACCTTAGGAGTGACCATTTTTACGTGCCAGAAATGACCCGTCCCTGCCTGACGGCCGAGTGCTGCTGTCGTTCCCATTTGTTCGAGTAAGCACAGAAAACAGGAGACTGTTTTTATGCCTACACAAAAGCCAGGCTCAACTTGGGCCAGTGTGTGAACAGTGATTGAGTGGTGTTGGGCAAAAATCAGGATTGGCTCGCACATCAGTCCAATCCTTTAATCAGAATGAATTGAACTCTAATCTACTTCTTGGCAGTGAACAAATAGGCAGCCCTGGATATGGATGCTATTCTGTTTCATGGATATATGTGTTTGTGCAGAGTATGGGGGTGCGGGTTAAAATTAGAGCTGTGCGAGCCCTGTAGGGTTCCATTCGTGGTGAGGTTTGCAAACTAATCCGAGTTGCTTGATTTACAGTGATTGGAAGCAAACCAAACCTCATAGACTTGTCTGAAGGGCTGTATGTGATGTGGAGATAGGAGCTCCATCTGTACATGCTCACTTGCATTTTCCCCAAGCTCGCCTTCCCTAGCTAAGGCGGGAAGATCTTAGGGTTTTGTGGTGAATGGGGGCACAGAAAGGAGCCAACCCATTTGGCTCCTTAGCTGTGCTAAGAAACGCTGAGTTTCATGAGATACATTTCTTCCAAGTCTTCCATTACAAAAGACAGTCTCCAGGTAATGATTTACTTGCTCTTCTCCACTGTTAGCATTGCTTCTCTTCTGCTACCGTTTTCTGGCTGGATCTTAGGCCATGTATTAGTTCTCACCTCCTTAAAACATCACTGCAGAGACCCTAAGAAACTGTGAAGTCTCTTCTCTGACTCCTGTGCTGGCAAGACAGCTGGCGTATTGCTTCTCTTGAAGCTTCTGCTTTGCAGTGTTTATTTTAGCTGGGGCTCTCTGAAAATCATCACTGAAATGGACACAGGGACTCGTCTCACCTTCTCATGGCAGGGAACTGCTCTGGAAGTCAGTTGGGGAAGAACCGCTTGATTAAATATAACAAATATCAGCTACCAATTGGTGATGATTTGTAATGTGTATTGAGAACTGCAAAAATCCTAGCTGCAATACTTATTTTGGCCTACTTTATGTATAGCTCCTGAAATCATTCATTACCTTGCATGGTAAGATAAGCTCGGGAGCTTTTAAACGGTTATGATAAAGCCAAGAATGTCTGCATTTGGCTAACCATCAGCCATTCAAACCCCATGCAGTGCTATGCTGTTATTAATTACTGTGGGCCAGGTTATTAGGGAGAGCCAGGTACATTTTTTAAAAAGTTGAAACTTTCTGAGAGCATCTGCTGTAGATCTGAAGCAGTAGCTGAGCAGTGTCGAGTGCAGTGTGTTCAGGGGCTGAAGTATCCCTTTCTGGAAGATGGCAATCAGCTAACCCTTGTACCTATCTCTCTTTGTGCTGGAGCTATCTGCTGCCAGAATCAATAGCAGCTGTAATGACCAGGCACACGGACGACACACCTACAGCGAGACCCGCGTGGCGGTGAGCTGGGGCAGGCTGCGGGGAGTTGGCACGTTACGCCCCGGGTGTGAGGAGAGCTGGGTATTAGACAAGGCGGGAGGACAAACAAAGAGTCCTGCTTCAGTACGTGCCTGCCAAGGGTTCCACGTTGCCATCGGCTGTGCATCTCCGTCCTGCTGCAGTCCCCATTTTCCCTTCCGTGGGGGTGCAGAAGTTTCCCCAGGTAGCCCTGAGCAGAGGGAGCCCACGCTCGGCTAACTCAGCGTTGGGGGTGCAGGTGTTGCTGCGGGCACCCCAAAGCTCTCTGCTGGGGCCAAGGGGAGCTGCAGTTTGCCCCCACGATCTCCTGCCGGCGGCTTAACCCCTGCGACATGGCAGTGGGAGGAAGGTATTGCAAATACTGTGCTGTGCTGGAGCCCCAGAGCAAAAAAAGAGAAAAGTTACTGGTTTTTGCAGTTGTCATTGCTCACCAGTTCTGCATCGTTGGTGAGTCTGGGGCTGAATCTCTCCATTCTGCTGGGCAGGCGGCTATCCACGGCTTCATTAGCCATACTCTGGCATTGCAGGTTTAACTCGGAGGATTAGCAATTGCTCTGGACAGTGTTGCTGTTAGCAGGGGGGTTTGAACTCTGAATGGGAAAGATCAACAAAGTGTCTCATATGCATTTTGTAAGCGATGACAGACTACAGCGAGTTACCAGGAGGCTATATTAGGTAGAAATCTTACATGTAGCTTGGAATGGGATAAGGGGAAAAGCGAAGATAGGGAGGAATATGTGACTATTTTTGTCCCTCATCCAGATACCTATTGGTCAGTTTATTACAGGGGTTGCCTGGAAAGGTCAGCAACTCGGTGAGCTGTGCTGAAAAACATGCCTGGACTAAACCAAAGCGCTCATTCCTGCATAAGCCAGGCAATCTCACAACTATCAACTGCGAGCTGCAGCGTGGAGGCCGACTATCCTATTCCTGTGCTCCGGACATGTTGCTACTCGTCAGTTATGACACCTTTTATCAGTTCCTGAAAGCGGCCTTGTTTTCTGCAGCGTGGTGTTTCTTTTCTGCTGGCTTTCAGTCTGTGTGCCTTGCACATAAAGCCAGCGACTGGAGGCTGTTCGCAGGCTGACCCCTCTGCACCGAGACAGGACAACGGCAGTGCAACCTGCATTACTCAAATTCCAGCCTTCACGGAGCTGTCATCAGCATGCCTGGAAAATTAATGTCATTATGCTGTCGCTCGAGGCTTGGCATGGCTGCTGCTCGCCTGCGTGGGAGAGGAAGCCGCGGTGGGAAGTGAATATTGTGGCTTACAGCTGCAAGGGAGGGACAAGCACTGCCGAGAGCTGATGGGGTGTTTGCTTTCACAGGTTTTGTAACTTGAAGTCTGCCCTCTCTGTTCGGCACTGTAAGCTTTTGTGTATTTGCAGCACTACTTTTAGTCGTTACCAAAGTCTGCGCTAACTAGGGTCTGGTTTGGCCCCTGTTGTTCAGTGTGGTGTTGTGATATGTTCCAATTTCCACTGGGCACTATCTTGAAAAGAAGGGCAAGGATGCAACAGTCTTTCTCTCCTCTGGATTTAAATGCATTTCTATCACCCTCCTCCCCTGCAAGGTTTTTTTTAGGGCTTCTTGACATGAAACAAACTCATACTTCTAAAACCAGTGAATGGAGTCATGAATATATTTCTTGTCCTTGACAGCAGTGGCACTCAGCTAACTGAATAACTGTTTAACTATGCAAGGGTACTGAACGTCCTCACATCAGCCATTAGAGCAACTTTGGAAGAGTGGCTTTATTTGCAGGCGGGTGGAAAGACCACAAAAGAGCCAAGGAGCAGAAGAGGAGGGAAGGGCACGTCAGTGTCTCTTTCTACCCCCAAAATGCCATGAGGAACTGCACAGGAATTTGCTTCCTCTGAGATACGAAGCAGAAACAAGACTGGAAGTTGACTCTCTGAGCATCTCTTGTACCGACCCATTTCTAGGTATCAAGCAAGTGGTGTCTTAACTTAAAACTTGGGAGTTCTTCCCAGAGCAACTGTGAGATTTTAAAGTATGCAACTTTGAGTTTCCTCCCTCTTTTTTGTGCTTTGATTTAAGCTGTTACTGCAAGCACAGAAATGCACAGAGAACAGTGTATGTCTTTCACAGCAAGCCCCGTCCTGCAAAATCTGCAAGTAACAGAAATCTTGTCTGATATAGGGATCTTTCGGGGCTGCCTGGGTAAGTTAAGGCAAGCATCCAGTAACGATCCGGACTTCAAAATGGCAAGATCTCCTAGCCAGGCACTTACTGTGTGAAGCTCAGAAGTCTGTACAAAAGCCATAAGACATTGATTAATATCAGCACAGAGTAGCTGTGTACATGACATTAACCAACAGACATCCTCTCTGTGTGTTATTTTTTTCATTATTGGTTCATTTGCATTATGAATATCCAGATCAATAAGACAGGATTCCCAGCTCTTCATCTTCCTTTTTAGTATCAATAAAGCCCTGTTCTGTATAAATGGGAGCTAAACAATGCAGATGAAATGGAAGGAGATGCATTGAAAAATAAACGTGAAGGCAGATATTGCTCTTGCACCTCTTGCACGTGCATGCAGACCTGTGCCCTAAGCACAGACTGCCCAGCAAGATGTTTCTTTGGCCTTAGCATTGTAGCAACTGCACCTGGAAGTAACAGGATAACAGACACGATGCACTGACCTCTGTAGAACAATTGCTTATTTGACTGTTTTGGCCAATATCCCAGTAAGTCACAAGCATGAAAATGCTCCATCTCTCTTTTTTCTCTCATTTTTTTCTTTTTTTTTTTTTTTCTTTTTCTTTTTTTTTTCTTTTTTTTTTTTCTTTTTCCTTCTTTTTCTTTTTTCTTTTTCTTTTTTCTTTTTCTTTTTTTTTCTTGCTGGCCATTTGGGACTCACTGAAGGCAAAACCAAATCACTTCCCTAATAAACACCATAAGGGACCAGTGCTGGAGGGGAAGGCTCTGCAGGGGAGCGGATGGGGCGCTGCTTGGAGCACATCAGGTGTGTTCTGTGCAGGACCAGGAGCTCCCAGCAGAATAGGACAAGACAGCTCTTCGGTGCCAGGAGCAGCGCCGGCCTGGCAGCACTGCTGAGCTGCCCAGCAGCCTCCTGAGCTCTGGAAGCTCAGGTGTCCCCAGGTGTGCACATGACAGCTCTTGTTATCTCACAGTGGTGATATCCTGCGCCTTTCACACTTGATTTTTGCTCTCAGAAAAAAAAAAAAAAGAAAAAAAAAGAAGAAAAAGAAAAGCGCCAAAAGTCATGGAAACCATGCTCACTTGTAGGTGAGTCTGTGAAAAAATAACGCTTTGTTTATGTGCTGCTCTGCCCTGCTGCTTTGGTGACGTGGTGTAGCATCTCCTCAACGTTTTTTATTCACAAGTCTCTTGTTGAGGTCCCGTTTTATTTTAGATAACTTCTGCCTGAGCATCTCTTTGTCATAACGTCTGGCGAAGCACTTAGTGCTCGAGCTGGAAGTCCGTTATTCAGGGGGAATTTTTGATCGATGACATATCAGGAGCTACTGTTCTTGGCCTGGGATAGCTGAGAAATGTGGAAGGGGCTGGACAGCGTGCCTGTGTTTATGTTCCAGGGAAGAGGCCCATCTGGACTTGCTCTGCCTTGTGCCTTGCTCTTTAGAGGTCCGTTTGCAAAATGACAGCTCTCTTTCACCATGACAATCACTCCTGAAACAAGCAGTCATGCTTAGCAGCCACCGCCTGATTGCCAATATTTACCTTGCTTTATTACAGCACTGTAAACTTGGGTTGGCTATCACAGCCAGTTGATGACTCTGACAATTTGGAATCCGAAGGGCTCTTATGAAATTAAACACCGCCTTTGCGTGCCATCCGAGCCTCTAGATGGGCAAGTGAAAATAAATGTTCGAAAGGTTGTACTTTATATAGCCACAGACTTGACCTCTAAGTGCCTTAAAAGGGCTCACATACTTAAAGGTGCATTACCAGGCCTTACACTAATTCACTGTGATAGCTAAAGTGCTTTGTGTATACCACAAGAGACCAGAAGCCCTTGAGGATCCTTTCGAGCAGAGCATGTGGGCAGTTAACATTATTCAGCTTGAATTTTGTATTTGCAGCCAGTCATGAGTGAAAGTAGGGGTAGACTATTTGCATATTGTTTTGGTATAAAGCTGGAAAAATGCTTCCATATGTGTAAGTCAAGTAACTTCATCCTGCATGTTTTTCAGATGGCTGGAAAACCCTAAATAAGAGCAGGCCCTGCCTTGCTGCTTCTTTGTGTGTGTGTGTGTGTGTTTTCTTCTTTTCCCCCTGCAAATTACTTGGGAGCATTCATCCCTCCCTCTCTTTAAGTTTGCTGGTCTAAGCAGGAATACTTGAGACTGATTTTAATTCTTAACTAGATGGACATGATTTATTAATTCACATTTGAAATAACAATTGCAGTCGGAAGGAATCAGCTGAAAGCCTTAATTACATTGGAAAATATGCTTCAGTGTAGCATGGCCCCATCCAGATTTCAGAATGCATAATTATCATCATTTTTTAATTTTATATTTGAAAAATTGTGATGGAGACCAGACTCTGCTGGCTACTCGCAGTGCTTCAAAGCAATGCCTAAATCAGAAGTGAGTCTTTAAATAGATCATTTTCTTACTTGCTTGTTAGTGCCCAACCACATATGCAGACTTATTGTGCAGGGTTTGGCCTAAGCATTTTGAGTATTATTTTTACATCTGAGCCAACTAGCAGTTTCTGTGCCCAGTTCCAAGGAAAAAAAGATGTTAAACTGTGAATGTGCACAGGCATATGAGCCGAGATTAGGTAATTTGGGATCACTCCATAGAAATCACATATGGGCCTCGGGGACTGGGAATTCATTCCTGTTCAAGCAGTGACCAAATGAGGAAAGCAAGATCAAGGTAATTAAAAAAAAAAGAAGAAGAAGCAAAACCAACCAAACTTTCTGAAAGGAAAAAATGCACCACTGAACAGAAAAGAAAAACCCAAGCCTTCCTTGCCTTAATCTTGAAAAAAAATATGACAGTTGAAAGAGATACTGCCTCACTTGAGCCAAATGAAGTACACATGAGCACTCCTAGCTGTGATTGCAGTTCCCATCACCATTCCGTCTCTGAAGGCTTTGCAGTATTTTTCTGTAGCTTCATCCAGAGACACTGCTGTGTGAGGTGACCTGGAGGCCAGCCCCACAGACACGGATGCGCTGTGTGTCACCGGCTGGGCAGAAAGAACTTTTTTGCACCATGTCCACCAGACTCTGGTTGAAGAGCACAGTTTGCTTACCAAGGTAGCGAAAACAGATTAGCAAATGATGAAAATGTGTATTTCCTTCTCAGCAAGGGGCTCCTCCCAATCCTTCGCTGAAACAGAGTGGTCTGAAATTGTACACAGAAGTGCAGGAGTGATCAGTTAGATGGAGGGACGGAAATATCACTTTAACCACTCTCGCTGTCCTTGACTAGTGTGAAAAGCTTTTGCCTTTTCATTCCGAACTCGATGAAACTTCTTACACCTGTTCCCATGCAGAAATGTACTTCTGAAGTAAAACAAGGTAAGTGCTCTTCAGAAGTCATTGTTAAAATACAGAGGAGGATCCTTGTTTTATTCTGAGTCCTTCCTTCTGATGTGCACAACTCTTCAAACATTTTTACAGGCAATCAGTATGGTGGAAAGCTCTTTGTGGTTATAGCTTGCATGATGAAATAATTCCACTGACTCTTGTCTCCAGAAGATGGAAATGATACTGTTTATCTACACTCATCTGTAGCAGCTTTTGGCCAGTGTCGTTTTCACCCTATTGAACCCAAAGACTCCACAGCACACCCGCGTGGGATCTCCTTAGCTCTTCAGATCTTCCACAAAAATTGGCTTTGTTCCAGATCCCAGCTCGGGGTCACCACCTTTTGGCTGGCTGCTGAGCCCACAGCACATGTGGTAGGGCCTTCTGCACATGGGGCTCGCTCAGACCTACAGCAGCATCTTCCCAGGGCCGGGAGACACTGCAGAACTTCACTCAGAGGCTCCTGACCTTCCTGCAACTCGGAAATGGCTACTTTTCTTAAAAGGTTTGAGAAAGTTTATAGGAAAAGGAATGGACAGAGCTCACAGGATAGCTGGTAAATTCCCCTCTCTCTCCCTTCAACTGACCAGTGATAAAGAAGGCAACTGCAAGATTGTACTTTAAAGCGGAAGAGCAAAAGAACGATCTGTTCTCCTCTTGGCATGGTTTCCAGCGATGTTTGCTGTCTGCCAGCATCACTGTGAGTACTGTGAGTTACAGTACACGAGGTCGTCATTACGTATGTGGTGCCAACGAGGGCAAGAATAACCCCAGAAGCAGTCTATTTGCTGTCACCGAGCAAGTGTTCTCCTGCCCCGCCAGGACATCCAACCACCTGATGGTTAGATGTGACTGGAGTTACGTTCAAGCTGTTTGTCCATCCCTTCCCAGCAATAACACCGGTTAAATGTGTGCGTGTATATGTATATTCTATGTATGTATGTATAAAAATATATACGCAGACACCCACAAACGTATACGTGTGCTGTACATGCCAAGCTCATCATCCGTCTGCTTGAGAAAAGCAGGACAAGGCTCTGGGCAAACTGAAGGTGAAGGAAGGGAATCACGACTGATCTCTGACAGGGGGAGACAGTTTCAGCGAGCAATGTGGCTCTGTCATTTTGGAGATGGAGGCTTTCTGAGAGCAGAGAGCATTGTTGCTTTAGGATCTGATTTTCTTCTGAATGTTTGAGTACTTAATGAAGGGTAACACCACAGCAAGAGCACAGCGAGCATTGTTGGCGCAAAAATCACACCCTTAGCTGACCCCCAACAGTGAAGTTTCTGAGCACTAACCACCTCTGCATTTATCTTCCTTGCTCCCTGGCAGTGAAAGAAGTTCATTTTTATTCCTGTTTTAATGATAGGAAACTGAGAATCAGGAAGACGATAATTCGGACTTCCAAAGGGTTCTGTTTAAATAACTAGGTATAGAAAGAGGGCAGCATGCCAGGAAAAGAAGGTCTTCTGAAAACATTTCTGCAAACATCAGGAGGGAGCCAAATGCTTTCTGCTACACTGGCCCTCCTGGGAAGGACGTTTTCTGCAAACCTGGCCTTAATTGGTGCTGAGCACTGGAAAATCCTGGTCCTCTACCCAGCAGTATGGCATTACAGGTCAGCTCAGTGTATCCCAGGCCACTCTCTGCTGCATTAGACCATCTATCCTCTGATTCAGTCTTTGCCCTGGATGTACATGCCCAGTTTTATTTTGCTTTATTTGTAAAGAGGGAATTCAGGAGGAAAAAAATATTCTCCCAACACCCTTTTTCCATTCTATTTTCTGTTTGTTTGTTTTTGGTCATTCTCGTCCTTCAGCCTGGGATTTACAGGAGCTTGGCCCATCCTACCCTCGTCCAAAACGCGCTGAAAAGGAGCCATCTGTGGGTTCCCTCTGTTGATATATTTCCAAAAGACCTTGTAAAGTGACATTAATTGTTCTGACTGCATGCACCTATTTGTTATTACACACTGCTGCCTGATTCCTGCCTTTTTTTTTTTTTTCAGAGGTAATACTCTTGCGCTGTGCTCAAATATCTGTGTCCAATCGGCTCAGAGGGAGGCTCCAAGAAGCCTTCCTCCCATCAGGGCCCAAAAAGCAGAGATGTTCTGTCGTCATTTCAGCATGGGGAACATTCCCTACTTACCGGGCGATTCCTCGAGCACAGGTGGGACGCAGCCAGCCCGCACTATTGCAGTGAGCTCCTCTCCACATTCCTCCCACTGGCCTGGGCTGGCTGGAGGAGACTGGAGCACATCACCTTCAGCCTCACCTCTGCTGATGTGTGGGTCGCTGCCTGCACCAGCCAGGAGCTGACGTGCAGTGCGGCACATTTCTGTCTCCAGCAAAGCCGTGAAAATCTGATGGACTTGCTGGGCAATATTAAATCCCAAGCAAAAGCTTTATAAAAGCTACTTCAGAACACTATCAAATTATTAGTATTCTTTTTCATAATACAGATGGTGTCTCATTTTATTGAAAGAAAAAGAGAGAGTGTGTTTTTTTTCCAGCCCTCTTGGGAATTATTTTATTGAAAATATCAAAACTGGGAAGATTTCTCCAGTGCCAGGGGTCAGAATCTTTGACTAGTTTGTTGTAATGCGAACATATAAAAATTCACTCAGTGCTCATTCTCTGCCTTTTATTTAATGTACAATCCAGGTAGTTCCACTTTGATTCTTTACATTACTGTCCCTAGCACCAAATGTTTGCCGTGAGTGTTTTAAATTTCTTTCATGAATTCTGAAGAAGGGAAAACTTCAGGAAAATTGCCTTTGGCCTAATATGTATTGATGTACTATTACCAATGAAACAAATTCTGTTATTCCAGCTGATGCTGAATAAACAACTCCTTTGTATTTCTTCTGGGAAGCTCTAACTTGAAGTATCTCTGTAATATCTCCACTTAAAAATAGCATTTTTTTACCAGTTTCCGGTGAATCATATCTGCATACCTTAATGAGTAAGTGTTTAATATTTTAATTTCTATTAATACTGAATAGTGAGTGCTGCTGGAAGTCAGTCTAAGTAAGAACTATGACAAGCAGCTAAGTTACGTTTTTCCCTCTGCATCATTGTCATCATCATCAAGTACTATCAATATAAGGACCAGGCAAGTCATAATTTCAAAGGAATTGGGTTTTTCAGTGATTGCTAAGGGCAGAGTTGTCATGCAGACCCTTTATTGTGACAATGATTCATGAGAAGAAAAGAAATCAGCTCGATTCTCTCATCACCAGTGACATTTTCTTCGGACTGGCAGTTACAGTATTTTTTTTTGCTTATAAATAGATTACTGGTAGTCTCTAAAGCCAGGCAAGGGTGACAAATATGGAACCCAGATGGATATATTTGTTAGTCATCTTTCAGCATAAACCTGGGCTATGAAGTGAGATCACCAAACACAGCCTCGTTGCCTCAGCTGTTTTGACTTTCTGTTATAAAAAGAGACACTCTCACCTGAGCTGCTTATTTCTACTCCGTGACAATTTGTGTCCAGGTATGAATCTGGCAGACTCTCTGCCACGCAAATGAAAATCCTGATTTGGAATAACTCTGCTGAATGAAAGCTTGGCTCTTCTTCAGGTTGGCATGGCTCGTTTGAGGCTATGTTGGCCAGTACTAAAATGCTTTTAAATTCCCCCAAAATGACAGCTGAGGAAAGTATTGTGTTGGTGTTTTGAGGCAGACCTTAAAGGAAGGACTGCTTTTGTCTGGGGTAATACAGAGCATCGTGTGCAAGTGCTTCTCGTGTTCTTTGTCAAGGGGTTGTGAAGGCTCCGTCCATGCATCTGAGCATGCAGATATGTTGCTGATGGAAAGGGGAAAGCGTTTCACAGGGCTGCAGTATGCATCTCCGTGATCTAAGATGAAAAAAACACTCCATCAGGATGTCTTTGATTGCTTTAACCTTTCTGTCCTCCACCCTGAGGCACCCCTGGAGCTGCTCTCTTGCTTCCAACCAAGACTCCAGTCTGCTTCCAAAAGTCCCATTTTATGTAAGCAGGTGGCTGAGGACTTCCGAGTCCGGGGGCATCTTACCTTAGGCATGGTGTAAAACAAACCACGGAAAAATCAGGGTGAGCTCAGGCCGGTGCTTGTTAATCCGCTTCTGACTATGCAATCCCTATTCTGTGAATAAATTCATTTCTGCATGTTTAATCTGACACCTTTTGCAAGCAATACACTCACTCAAAACACCAGCAATGAATAAACACGACCAGCCTCTTTTAGATATTTGATTGGGTAGCTAATTCACAAATGATTGACTACTCAAGTAGTGAGAGCATATGGAGGCTCCGTGAGCGACTGTCAACATGGGGAAAGTAGGCAGGGAAGCCAATTGTTAAGAACCAAAAACAATAGCGAACAAGAAAGTCCTTGAAGGAATGTGGCACTGGGTCTGCTCTAAGCATGAATTTCTGAAAATGCGTGGCCAAAACAAAAGAAGATGGCAGCAGCATTTCCTATATGTGCTCCTCGTTGTTGGTTATTATTATTCCAATTTTTGACACTTGAATGAAATGTGGTATAATTGGGCTTCAGAGCTGCTGCTTCAGGCGACATCAATTGCCTTCTTTAAAAATGATGATGGCGTTGAGGGAGACTTCTTTTTTTCCTTTTATGTTTTGAAGTTGCCGCACTCTCGGTGCCACTCGTACAATCCGCAAAAGGGGCATTGTACTCCTGGGAGGGCCTGCGAGGCTGGGGACTGATCCCACGAAGAAATACAAGATGCAGAAGAACAGAAAAGTAAACACGCTGTAGGATGTTACGCTAAAGCGAATCCCAAGATATCCCTTCCTTTTTTTTTTTTTTTCTCTGGTTTTTCCTTACTGGTAGTTGAAGCATTTCACTTCCTTGCTGGTGGCACGCAGAGCATCTAACCGTACAGGTGTATGCAACGAAACGCTGTTCCCTGCCCTCCCTTGCTTTGATTCGGTAATCAGTTCCGTCAAGTTGGAAGGACCTTAAGCTGTCACAAAAGGAAAATTGTTCCTTAAACTGTGTTTATTTCTGCTACAAAAACACCTCTGCATCTTTTGTTTGTATTGATAGGTATTCTGCGGGATTTGGTTGGCTTATTTTGACTGGGGCGGAAATGGGATGAGAAGCATTATGTTTGTCGAAGTTGGATTCAGCAGGGAAAAGGAAGATGCATTCGTCATTCTGCTTCTGCATCGAGAAGCAATTCTTTAGGAGGTAGAACAAATCTTTAAAAAAGCAATATTGAAAAAAACTCTAGTGAATAAGAGGAAAACCTGTTGTGGCTGAATCCTTTTCGGGGATAGACCCTACTGGCTATGCTTAAATACCGCATCGTGCGCCCGGCTTCTGCTCCACCCTGACCCCAGTGCAGGGCTGGCTGAGCCCCAGCGCAGAGCAGCGTTTTCGCTCAGCGGCCTGAGGGAAAGCTCAGCGCCCTGGGGCTGCTGGGCTCTGCTGCTCCTGCAGCCTGCCCTGGGGGGTGCCCCCCGCCACTAGGGCTTGGCTGGGAACGGAGAGCCAAAAGAGGTGGAGGGATTTCTGGCTACAGCAGGGGAAGCCTTTGCTTTACCTGACTACAGGTGGAATGGGCGCAGGAGGAGAGGAAGGAAATCAGTTGAGCCATGTCTGTGTAGCTTTAAAAAACAAAATATTTGCATATCTCGAAGGCAGTTTCCCTTCAGACAGACCCAAATGAAAGGTCTGGATCCAAACACCCCCACATGAAGGACCATCTGTACTGCAGCTCTCTTGCAGCCGCCTCATGGAAAAACTGCCAAAGGATGCGCAGGATGAAGCCCTTCTGCCAGGTGCTGCCAGCAGCACTGCGTGCTGGGTTCATTGTCAGGAGGTTCCTCCCCAAACAAAAAGCCCCATATCCTTGCTCAGGTCCTCAGGTGAGCAAAATGTCTCCCCTGGGTGTCCTTGGACAGCGGAGTTTCCTCTTTTGCTAAGGCCTATGTTGATGCATGAAGCAAAGAAAACGATGCTGAGAGAAAAGGAGCCTAGACGAGGAAATGCAACCAAAGAGAAACATCAGTTTGAAGAGCTACAGCTTGTAAACAATAAATGTGTAAACTCCCCTCCACACACGCACACATATGTGCGCGCTGTGTTTTGGGCAGCCATCCTTTTCCTCACCTCTCCTACCCTCTGGCAGGAGTGCCCAGTGCGTGTTGTCCCTTCAGCATTTCTATTTGCTTCTCGCCTGCTCCCTCCCGCAGCGCCCCCCCAGGAGCTGTCGATGTGGCCTAGTGCAGATGCTGTCTCTCTACCATGGGGTGAGACTTGTGCCTTCCTGCCTTTACTCGGTCACACAGACTGCAGGGTCAGAGTGCTGGCAGAGGCAGGTTTTCCCCTTCTCCCAGGGACTACTCCGTTTGATTCTCACCGAAACACCAGACTTCGATTACTGTAAGGCTCTGCCAGACAGTAAACCCCATTTCTTCTTCCTCTTCTTATTAGTGAGATCCCAAGTGGAGGATCCCCTGTGACAGACAGCACTACTGCCAGGACCTGACACGGAGCCGGGGCTGCTGGCGGGAGCCAAGCTGCAGCAGAGCAAGCAGAGAGTCTGGTGCACTCGTATTGGCAGGTAACTCTTGGAACTTCCTTGCCTTAAGACATAATTTTCAGTGCATTTTTTAACTACTAATGATTTAGGATCTTAAACAACTTTAAAATATTCCTTTAAATGAAATCTTTGCAGTTAACCTTTAACTGCTTCCAGTTCACAGAATCTTTTACAAGAAAGGGCAGGAAATCAATAGCTTTAAAAAGCAAAAGCAACAGCCCTAGCATCAGCGTGTGCCATGTCGCTCCGGTGTGCCAGTGCGAGCAATTGCCTGGAGAAGGCAGGAGGTGATGCAGAATAGCCATTCTCTGTATGGATTACTTTTGCATTGTAACTTGGCTCCTGAGGAATGTTACAAGGAAAAAGGGAGGGTGAAGGTTGGTTTCATCACCAAGCCATTATGAAGGGGAACCTGGGGCAAATGATGTTTGTCCATACAGGAATCCCTAAATCCATCAGTCTCTCCGAGCTCATTAGTGTGAGTATGGCAAGCAGAATTTTGACCTGCTTTTAGTGTTGTGCTGGTCCTGGAAATTGTTGCTACTTTTGTCACTCTAATACAAGTACTATGAAACAGGGAGAGATCTAAAATTAAACCAGCTGCTTTTCAGCCTCAATTTCTCCCCCTATGCAAACAAACCAAAACTGCCCTCTCTCCCCCATACGCACGCAGACACCCCCCGTTCAGTAAGTTTTACCTAGTTCGGCTTTTCCATGCTTTTGTCTCAGATGTTCGAAGGTTGGACACAAGGTCATTCACTAACCATTTCATGTGGATACAGCAAGTCACTTCAGGTCTTCTCCCCCTCCCCTCAATTCATCTGAAATCTCTGCTGTGCAGTAATGGAACTGCAAACAGTACAGTAAAGCCCTCATGGTGAAAAATAAAAAAGTGCTCTTGTTCCATAGGAGTGCTGCGAAAGGATGTCCCTGATCGGTGCAAGTCAAAATGGGTTGTTGGGATGTCACATGTTGCTTAGGCAGCAGATCAGTATGAGTTTGATCCCTTTTAAGCAGAAGCTGGGAAGGGGTTAGAAATACTTCTTTCATCAATAATTACAGGAACTTCTGTTCAGCCTTTGCTTCTTCCTAAGGCCCAGGACATACTCCTTTTGGACCCCAGGGAAGGGCAATTCAGAGAGGATATTGTTCACAGATGTCAAAAACCCCGTGCATGTGTCACTCGCCAGTACTGTGGTGGCAGGGCTCTGCCCGAATATCGGTATGGATATGGACTGTGAATTCCTGTGAGTTGTTCTGCCCAGTTTCTGGAACTGACTCCTCTGTCTCTTAAGCAGTTATTTAAATCTATATGCTCACTTTCCCTGTCTGTAAAAATGGGCTGACTGTCCTCACCAGTGTATTTGGAGAACAAATTAATAATGTCAGGCACTCAAGAGGAAAAGTTTTTCAATGTGTATTTGCTCTGCAAAACTGCTCAATATTGTTATTATTTATTATTCTATGGACTCATCACTCTCAGCTCCCTTCTGCCAGAAGCTGCTTTGAAAGATGGATAAGTTGCACAAAAATTATTTTCCTTCAGTTTTCTTTGTGAGAAGGTTTTAAATGTGGCATGAGGGGGGGATTGCTTTTGTGAGGGAGGGCAAAGGAAGACATGCTGCTGTTATGAAATGGATTTGAAAAGGTGGAACCAGGGAAAAACAACTTCTTACCTCAAATTCAGACTGCTGAAATGCCAATTTTTTTACTCAAATAAGAGGCACAAATACATAAGAGTGTAAACAATCCTCTTAATACCAGCAGATATTTTTATAACAGATTTTCTTCCTGTGTTGTCTCTCCCTCCACACTGATGCAGCAGACGTAAAAGGCAGGGACAGCAGTGAATGGGCATCATTACTGCTTGTGAATACTGCATTTGATGTAGCTGATAGATACCACCGTTGATCCTGCTTCACTCTCTACTTCCAGTGACTTTCCATCTGGTGCAACTCGTGCTGTACGCTCCCTCAGGTTTATGTGAAAACTACTGTGAAAGCACAGTCATTGATTTTTGTAGGTTTAGTGCCAGAGCAATTTCAGATGGCACGATGCTGATTTCCTTGACTTTCGCTTTCCTGCTCTTGATACTTCTGTGTCAAACTCAACACCTTTCCCAACACTATCCTCCTCCTCATAATAACAAAGTACTCAGCACCTCCTCCTCCTCACTAGCGCTGTCAGCAGGAGCAGTGGAAGGGTGCTACAGGCGGCTGTGTTTGTTTTGACAGTGCCAACTTTCAAAAGAATCAGCTGAGTTGGTGGGAGGTCTCCGTGTTTGTGTTTCTAAACATAATTGTTGAATCCCTTGTTGGGGATATCTCACCACCGCCGCCACACATCGCCTCTGTAACGGGAGTGGGGAAGTTAACAGCCTGGGCTTGAGATCCCTCCTGTGTTACGCTAGCCATCGTGGTGAAGGATTTCATCTGCCGCAGATCTCTCATGCCCTAGACAGCTAATGACGTGGAGGGTCTTGTCCAGGTCTTCCAATTAGTCTGTGATAATGGAATAAGTCGTGGGGAGATTATTTTCCCGTGCCATTGTAAAAGATCTTCTGAAGGCTCCATTTTGATTTTGCATATGTGACCATTCATCACAGCAAAACTTCCGAGTTAATATGCACGGCCACATCTGCGAGGTCAGGACCAGACCCTGAAGCCGGGCCGTTCGGGCTGCCAGCAGTGGGCTTTGCAAGCAGGCTGAAAGGACAAAGTGATTTTGCCTGAGTTAAAGGACATTGTTATGGAACAATTCTCACGTTTTGTCTCTCTAGTATCGGTGACACAAGATGCTATGATTTATGACGTGGCTCTGGAAACCCTGATTAATTGCCTTACACTGCTGATGTGCAGAAGATGATGTGAAAAGTGTTTTTCCCAAGCGTTTTGTAAAACGTAGTGGGCAGGGAATGGAGAATCAGAGACTGAAGTTCTGACATGGAGACTGCCTGCTCACAGAAAGCGCGTTACATCGTTGTATTTGTCCTTCAACTTCTCTTTCATCCCACTTAAGGGCTTATCTCTCCCCTGACTGCACAGGGAGATCAGAGTCCTCAGCCTGTTCATCTGAATGGTGTCAGAGTTATGTGCACAGAGCAAATGTCTGCAGCGAAATCTCTGTGGCTACTGAGACCATTTACATACAGCAAGTGAGGCTATTTAGGTAGGTGCCAACCTGAAAGCTACTTATTTCTCAGCTCTTTAAGGACTCAGACCTTGAGAGATACCAAATGTAAGTGGATAAATGGCTTTTGCTTGTGTAAGTCCAGTGGCCCCTTCATACAGGTAATTGAAGCAGTCATGAAAAATTGAGACTCTGCCCATATTCCTTTGAAATAAAATCCTGTGCCTTAATCAGCGACTTTCCTGCATTTATCTACATGCCATTGTTTCTTTTTATTTTGCAGCACGTCTGCTCAATTCAGGAGACATTTTTGTTACATTTCCAAAATGTGGGATATGCAGTGAACTTAGCTTTAGAGCTCTAAGTCCTTTTCTTCCCCACCTAAAAAAAAATCCCACCTGCTCTCTCTTTGTGTATTAGCACCCTGCCTTTGGCTGAGATAGGGATGCGGGGAGACAGAGAGTGTATCTGCGAGTGCTTTGCTCACGCTTATGTTCCAAATGAACATGACATTATCTTTGAACTTAAAACCAGTTCTTTGAAAAACTGCATTTTTTACACCGCACAACAGTGTGCCACAGCTTATAACAAAAATGTGTCTGCAGAGGGAACCGAGGTTGGCCTGCGGTGCCTGGATCCGCCTGTTTATCTGTTTGTGTGTAGAGGGACGAAGCCTGCAGTGGTCCTTCCAGAAATACAAGTAAGGCATTTGCTGCACCGGGGCCTGCGGGCAGCTGGGTGTGAGGGGACCAGGGAGGGTGAGGACATCCAACGGGAAGGCTGCAGCCCACAACTCAACATAACGGGGGTCCTCAGACCACAGCCAGCGCGGGTCCTCATCCGGGCAGTGCAAGGGACATACAAGGGGTTGTAGGTTCCTCCTGCTGAAGTCTGGTGGCAACTGAGTCTGGTCTGGGTTTGAGCCGGGACTGTTCTCCCTCCCCACATCCCAACACCTGTGCATTTGCCAGTTTGTGCTCTGATCGTCTGTATGAACTCCTTGGAGACAACATACACGTTGAGGCAGAGGACATATATCTCTGCTCTGTCCTTTGGTGTGTTAGAAGGATAGATATTATTTTGAAAGTCACACTCCACAACAGCCATTTCAGAGGGTGACTCTCAGCTCCTCTGCAAACAGAAGAGAGCTTTGCATACCATTTAATATAAAAGAAGGTTATTTCTTTAATCAAACTATTTGGGGATAGAAAAGTCTTTTATCAGTTTAGAAACAAGGAGGCACAAATTCTGGGGTTCTGTTTTTTCAGTCTGGAATTTCTTCTGTCTCCTTCCGTTGCTCATGTAACTGTTAGGTCTTACTGCTTCTCTTCGGTGGAACAGGGATAGCACTTATATGTCTCTTTAACATTTGGGGTATGTGATCGAGTCTTATTTATAAAATATTCTGTGCACTGTCAGTTGTAAAAATGAAGTGTAAGCCCCAAATATCTCTGTATTATTAATTTTGGCATTAGCAAGACATCTAATTTTTACAGCTGAAGATGGCTTCTCCTTTTTAATATTAGTCCTTCTCATTTCACAAGGTGAGCTGTGTTTCAGCTCTCCGAGGGAAATGGCCTGGAATTCACAAACCAGAGCTGAACAGAAAAAGAAAAAAAGAAAAAAAGAAAAAAAAAAAAAAAGGACAGGAAAATTAGGAAGCATGGCCAAATAAGCCAGGCATATGCCATGTATTTTTCTTTCACATTTCAGTCATGAGTCACACCGTGGTCCTCCGTTCCAGATGAGCCGACTGAGGCAGAAAGAAGAAAAGTAACTCCGATCACATAATAAGCTAGAACTTGAACAGGAATCCAATTAGCTCTTTTGTTTTAATGCTAAACTACGTTGCCTTGACCTCAGCCCACAGGTAGTGTTAACGTCCGTGGCTATTGTCAGGCAGTTGCACGAATGTGTTACAAAATTAAATAATGTGGCATTGTGCTGTATGACTAGCACTTAGGCACTAAATTATCACAGCTCTCCCTGACCTTGGCAGCATCATAGGGTTCATATTTTCAGAAAGATGAATTGTTCTCAGAACAATTTCTCAATGTTTTAAACACACACACTTTTCTTTAACCTTATGGACACACAGTTTCTACCTCCTTGTACTGTTATGATTTTAAAAACACTGGTCCCGGCACAATGCCACCTGAAGTCAATAAAAGGGCTCTTACTGACTTCTGTGCTCTGGTACTTTATACTCACAGGAAACTACCAGACTTGGGCCTAAAATGGGAGAACAAGATGTGTGCAGCTTTATGGAGCACTTTTTTACAGGGTCAGAGAGCAACAGGGCAGGGCAGAATGATTCTCGGGCAAGGCTCAGTAACCACAGGCCAACACGGTCATTTCTGTGTAATGCTCTCAAAATTTGCTTCCAGTTTGGTTCCAGAGCAGGAGCAAAGGACAAGTCTGCATATTTTTGAGTGAATATTAAGACCATATTAAGCAAATTACAAAGTCAGCAAAGAGGCAGACCCCCTTGTTGCCTCCCCGATGACTGTTGATGGTTTTGCTCCCCAGACAATACAGGAAGCCAGACTTGGCACTGGGCAGTGTGAACTTGTCGTTGCTCTCTGCTTTAGACACCAGGGTAGAAGAAGACCTTTGCTTTCCAGCCCACATGCTGGGCTCCTGTGCAGTGCTCAGAGAGCTTCTCCCTGGGGGAGGTTTGTTACAGGTAGCAGGTCCTGAGGCCCTACAGGCATCAGGAGTTTCAATATTAGCAGCGTAAGATTTGCAACAACTTTCTGTCAGGTATTACCACGAATCAAGCAGTCTCCACGTGGACTGGAGCTAGGGGCTCCGGTTTATATTGCACATTTTTGGCAGGTGTGGTTTAGCCCTGCTGTACAATGTACCAAATAGGAACTTCGTTTTGTTGTGGTGATTTATTTTGTCTTCGGTCAAAATTGCTTTGTACTACACATCTGATGTGTGAGCAAGACATACTCTGAAAGAATGTGGTTTGCAGGCCAAGTGCACCTTTGGTCTCCGGGTTCCTCTAGGTTCCCACTGAGCCAAGGAACTGACCACAAAACAGCATTTGTCAGTGCTGTGCCTCTTGCTCATAGGGCCAGCTGGAATGCCCAGACCCAGCGCACATGTGCTAAGGAATCAAAAGGATCGTAGCGTTTGTAATAAAGTTAATAGTGAAAGTGCCACGATGTGCACATTTCTGCTCTCTGCATCTCAAGAAGGGGTATAAACTCTGAAGGCTGGTGCACGTGAAGCGGTAAGATGTGTGCGTTCAGAACCTCATGCCCCTGCAGGAAGTTATGCAGCTCTTCTTCTTTACGGTGCTTCCTACGCGTTGCTTTGAGGCATCTCCTGTCGGCCACTGTCAAAAGCAGAATGGATCATTGGTCTGACCTAGTGCAGTAATCCCTAGGTTTATGTCTTTGTTAATTAAAAACTGCTTTTGACTGTCTGTCTTGTGAATAGAGAGAGAAAAAAGAGAATCAAATCATTTGAACAATTATTAATACAATGTTGAAAACAAAGAAAAGGAGTGGAAAATAAAGATATACTTGTAGCCTTTTCTCGGAGATAGTTTTCCAGTGCAGTGTAACATAAACAGATTAACTGCAGTGTTTATTCAGTGTGAAAAAGCAGTTCCAAGAGCCCCAGGTGCTTGCCAAGTCCATAATTGTACCTCCTTAAATACTTTCATTACTTGGAAGTACAATAAGAGAAGCAGAGACACATGCTTTCTATTTTCTTGTCAACAAAACACCTCCAAGAAATTAAACTCTATTCTCGCTAGAAATTTTCCGCAACATTTTTTCCCCTGGTCTTAAGAGGAGGGGAAAAATGCCTCCGAGATGACGGCAGAACGACACCCCCTTGGAGGGATTTCTACATGCGGAAAGAGAGCGACTGAACTGAAACAGTGAGAGTCATGTTTATTAAAGTTCAATTAAATTGTGGAGGACATTAAAGAGGGTAGCATTTAAGCATGGATCTGGATTTGATGTCCTACAAACAGCAAATAAAGAGATGTTCTTTACTGTAGAGTTTGGCTGTACTGCTGTCCTCACAGCAGAGCTGGACTGGACCAGGCAGTGAATGTCCAGAGATCATTTACTTGCTCACTCCACCAGAGCTGGCAGTCCTCATGTGTTCAGCAGAGACAGCTCAGGGACTGGCTCCTGTGCTCATGTCCACATCATGCTTTAGCTGCCCCTGAGGCTTTGTCTCCACTCTTATTTCTCCGTCTGCCCACTGGCTGACCCATAGCCACGGGTCAGGCGGCCACAGCCAAAGACCTTCTGTATCCACCATCAGCTTTTGGCTTTTTCTCTGCCTCCTGTGCCGGATAGGTTTGATAATTTCATCCAGTTGTTGAACTCAGAAATTTGTGCGTGGAAGCAGCATGGTACCTTCTGGAGAGGTGTGGCTATTACCTTGGAGATGTCTGCGATAGATGGATGACCTCATTGCTTTTTAAAATATGGATTCTTTGGGCAAGCCAACTGCTTAGCCTGTATGTGATATGTCTCTTCTCCTTCAGCTTTGTCTGCTAAGTGAGAAAAAGGCAAGAACCTTCAAAGGTGGGGCAAGTTCCTTTCTTCAGCCTTGTCCTCATGTCCTGGTGTGGAGCTGTTGTTCTGCCCTCAGCTAAGGAACAAAATACCGCCTTGGAATGCAGTTGAAGTGTTCCTTCTAACTGCAGAATGGTAAAATTGGGCACGATTACATGCCCACGGGTCATCTGCAGATAAACCTAGATGTAATCTGATCCTCAGCTCTATCCAAGCCTTATTGTTTGAGGAATATGGGCAGACATTTTGGGTTGAGAGCTTTGTGTTTTTCAGAATGCCTTAGTCAAACAAAACTGCGATTCTGAGCTTCTCCCTCCTGCACGCCTGACATATGCAGTCTAACTCAGCTCTTGGGGGAAAGGCGTGTGGCGGGTGAGATTTCTTCTTCATATAAGTCAGGGAAAAAAAAAAAAAAAAAAAAAGAGTAAACTTCTGCTTCAGAAATTGCATCTGAACACAAGTGTAAAGAGAATTGCTCATCTCACAGCGAGAACAAGCCTGTACAGTTACACAAAATTTGGTCTTGAGAAAGGCAGTCTGAATATTTTATTTATTCCTCTCATATCCCTTTATGTCTCAAGCCTTGATTACATATCTAAAAAGAATTTCCCTCATCTTTTTTAAGGGAGGTTGTGATGTGCTGTGTTGTCTCTCTCCAACTAGTTTCTTATTGCTCTAACCTGTGGTAATGAAAAGCGCCGCTTTCTCCGCGCTCAGTGGTAGGTGAAAGGATGATATCTATCCGATGATCTTCGTAGGAATTCTATTGTATCATTATATGATGCTTGGGGTGATATCGAACAATGCACACCTGAAATCTTAAAATTCCTCTTTTCTTCCTGGAAGGGGGGTCTTTCTCTCGGAGGATCTTAGTTCGGAAGTAGCCCCTGCAGGAGAGCCGAGACAGAGAGGTTCCCGGAGAGCGTTTGTAAGGAGAGATCCCCCTTCCTCGGTACCCACGGAGCCCGGAACATTGTGATACGCTCCAGTCGCAGACCTGGGAACACAAAGTGTGAGAAGACACTTGCCAGCTTTATTTCCCTGAATGCAACAGCCCTTTTTAGTGGCAGAAAAATGTCTGCGTTTCCACATCAGTTTAATAGTTTGCCTGTAGATCACATCCCTTCCTATCACAAAGAAATCATTTCATCCTGCTGTGTAATTAATACACATGTACAGTGTGGCAAACATTTTCCTGTAGACTGCTTATTTTGCCTGTAAATTACAGGAAATCCTATACAATACACCTGGGAGCCTTGCAGTTTGAAATTAGAATACAAACCATCCCCACCTCCTCCTGCTTGGCCAGCTTACCAGTCAGATTTCCAAACTCTTTTTTTTTTGGTTTCGACATGTAATAAATTTGGATAGTGACACACTTCTCTTCAGCTTAAAATTAATACCGGTTTTAATTCCAAAATGAAACCAGTTTATGGCTCATTGAACTGCTACAAAGGGATGAAACTGCATGGAGGTTTCCAGTTGTGGGTTTTGTTCTGCCACACATGCACCACACAAATGTGTAACAAAATCCCTATAGTTTAAGGTATATTGGCAGTAAAATCAATGTCCAAGCCTACGTTCTGTGTGATGTCACATCCATATGAGCCCTGAGATAGTATTAAAATAGCAACAGCTGTTACTTGTTGTACACACAGACTTTTTAAAAGGAAGCTCCACACTTCCCCTCCTCCGCTGGTACGCTGTGAATCTCGGTGACAAAAGGACCTGGCAGGAAAATGACGGTGCTGACTGCCGGAGCGTCGTAACCACCAGTCCTTATTAGTTTGGTGCAGACTAATTGCAGGGCATTACCTTCATTTCACGTATTCTTGGTCTGTGTGGGCAGAGGGATTTCTGCCAGCAAGGGGGGCAGAAAACATCTCCATCCTCCTGCCAGTTTATGACCTTGGTGCTGCAGAACATGTGGCTTTATCTCCGGCTGTTGAATTCATGTTCCAGTTTGGGAAGGGTACAGTAGTCTGGGGAAAAGGTAGCTTGTGGCTCTCCTGTGCTCTGGGGGCTGCTGACGGCTGTGGCAAAAGCTGCTTCCCCAGAGCGCTCTGCCAGAAATAATCACGTCCCTACAGGTGAGAGAGGTAATTCAGTGTCTTTGAAGCTCTGTTCTGGCTCTCGCTCCTTCTCTCTTAAACCAGGAACAGCAATTGCATCTGTTTATTAGCGCGCATCAGAGACCAGCAAATTTCCATCACTAGGAAGAGCTGTTCCCTTTAACAGAGGCAGACCAACTTCTGCTCTCTGTTTCATCAGGGTAAATCTAGTCTAAGCCAAGGCTCGCACTGGATAACGGTTGATTTGCCTTGAAGTTTGGTGGTGCAGTTCAACAAAGGTAGGAGAAAATCAGAACAGGTTTTGCCTGCCGCTTCCCTGGGTAGCTGTGCTGGGCAGAGCAGTCCCGGCAGGTGTTCCCCATAGCTATGGCTGGTGGATCAGGGTGAGGAAGCAGTAAAGTGCAGCAGAAAAATAAGCCATTGCTGGTTGAATGCTGTATTTTTCTCCTTCTATCAAATGAACTCTCCCAGCGCTTTAGTAAGATGTTATTCACAAGTTTGGAATGGCAGTTTGTAAGCACGTGGGGATTCAGCTGAGCAGGCAGATCTGCTTCTTGGGGTCTAGGCTTCATCACTGGCTCTGTTTAAAAAAATCAGAAATGTCAAATGTTGCTCTTTGTAAGGCTTCTGAGGCACTGTTGTCATTGGAAGCTGTTACTTTAAAGCTGTGATGTCACAGTAGAGGAATATGATGTCAGGGTTGTAAAAAAAAAAAAAAAAAAAAGGTAATAAAACTTGCTAAAATTCCTTTCCACTTTTGGAAGTTTCTATATTCCATTCAACAAAAAATACTTTGTTCTCTTTCCTGTGACCTTCACCTTCTTTATAAGTACCCCTGCCAAGAGCACTAAGGGTACACAGGAACCACCATTCCCCATCTCCCTGTGGGAATATAGCTACCTTTTATTACTGGAACTAGTTCTTTCTTTAATGGTTTAGCAGTAAAAGTTTAAAAAAAAAAAAAAATGGAGTGTGAGAGAGAAGAAGAAAGTGGCCTTTTTAACTACTACGAGAGGTACTAAATAGTCAGCCAACCTCTGGAATCACTTCATGTTTTCCATGGAGCTGGGTAAGGAGTGTTATGGAGTTTTTTTTGAGTAAAGTTTATTGAAACTTCACAGTAGGACTACAAAAATGTGGATACTCTGATTGTTGTTGTTTAATAAGACTCAAGGCTCCTGGCTCTACCTCACTTTAATGTCTTATTGCTCCCTACATTTTCTCCAGGATTTGAGTACATGTTTTCTGACAATCATTCACATGAATATCATTTTGTCTTGTCCTGCAGGGCGCTATCAACACCAAGAGTTATTAATCTGGGCTGTGACTATGGAACTGCAACTTTGATTTGGACTGTTAGTTGCGAAAAGATAAATTCTGGTTTAGGCATCAAGTACTTCCTCCTCCTAATAACAACGGAGTCACTAGCTTTGAATTTTTGGACTGTTTCCATCCTTTTACATGACAATGGCTCTCACCAGGAGCGAGCAAAGCAATTAGGAATAGATGAAATGACTCAAACTCCCATTAGGCTTAAACTGAGCCTAGGAGTTTGCTGAACTTCAGTCTTTTCCTTTATTTCCTCTCCATGTTTTTTCTTCCTGCCTAGCTGTCTCCTGTGAGGCTCTGCCACTGCTTCTGCCAGTGGAAGCAGGGGTATTTAAAACAGTACGAAACAGGTAGAGAAATCAGAACTGCAAACACGTCTCATTTTATAAGTCAGAGAGTCCTAAATAAATATTGGTATTCTTGAGCTCACTGGAACCAAATTCCAAACCTTCTGGTCTTGACTATTGCTAATTCTTTTATTCCCTTGGTAATGTTGAAAATTAACTAATGTTTAATCATAGTTTGCTCTGTCCTTTCTTGCTCTGCCTGAAGGCTTACTTTGGACATGGGCTTGACAAAACTCTATTAAAAAGCTGGTTGAGTGAAAGCTGTCCCTGTGCCTCGCACCATGGTATCCCCTGTTTCAGGGTGCTGGGAGTTCGAATCACGGGTCTGGAGTCTCGCCCAGCTCCACAACTATTTACTCAAGGTCTAACAAACCCCACTTTTTTGCAAGTGATGTTCTTACCAAGGTAGAAGCGGGTTTTAGGTGTTGTTTGATAACAGTTTGTAAGGACAGGCTTTCGGGACGTCTCAGACTTTGTCACTAAGGAAAGATGACGTGTGCTCATGTGTTGGTCGTCTTCCTGACGGGGCACTCCTTCGTCCACGCACCCTGCCTGTGATGATGCGGGAGAGGCCCCGTACTCAACAAGTTGTTACCGTACCCAGAAATTTCTGTGTTGAATCTAGGCCGTATTTAGAGCTGCCTGTGGAAAGGGAACGGTCTGGGTTGTGTTCATCTGAGGAAGAGAAATTAGCACTTAGTGACAGAAAAACCCAAGACAAAACATACATTTGTTCAAGAGTGTTTGCTGAACCTTGTTCTCACCCAGGTTTGGGGGCAATATTTTAGACAGAGATTCTTTGATGATGCTGTGGACATCAGATTAAAAGGACAAGTAAAACAAATACGTTTTCTCTGTGTTACTGGTTAGATTATCTTGTTTAAAATAACAGTGTTATCATCTAGCTATTTTTGTAACCAGCCTAGAAATGCCAGAGGCTCAGCAAGCTTGGTAGTTCTCGTGGTAGGTGAAAGAATCATGATAGGAGTGGATATTCCCAACCTCACACAACTCTAATTAAGAGTAATTCTCAGTAATGGACTTTGGCTGCAGGCTAAATAAATACCACTCCTGAATATTTTTCTTAAATCATGCAGAATTGCGTTAATTGAAACTTTCACATCTTCTTCTAAATTGACCAAGTCTGTGCTCTCCAATTTCTGTCTTCTTGTGTGTGCTAAGTCCATCTGCTAGCAGCAGTGCAGTTAGAGGCATGGCTGAATTTTCTCACAGATCTTTTCTATACAGGGCCACATACTGCCTGCCCCCAAAAACTGTCTTTGGGCTGAAACATGACATGCAAAGCTCCTGAGAAAATAAGATCTGTGTTTTAGCAATTGACAAATAATTGTATCTCTGCTCCTTTCTGAGGTACCAGCTGCAACTGCAGCTCTTCCAGAATTTCAGGCACAGGACAGGAATGAAATGGGTTTTAATATTAACATTAGCTTTCTGAGGACTGAATTTGTAGGCCCTTGGTTTTTCCCTAGGCAAGCTTATTTTGGAGTTAATTTCTCAAGAAGAGAAGGAAGTAAAATGACTGAAATATGATTTTGATAGAAGGACTTACAATGAATGATGAGCTGAGCAGAGGGGGACATCTGAGCCCAGCTTCTCAGCTCCTGCAGCATTGGTCTCCTTTCTCCATCTTCTGTATCCTTCCATTTGCTTCCACTTTCCCAGCCTCTCTCAGGCCCTCTCAGCTCACATTCCCTTGAACTTTGTCTAGGATTTCTGCCTTTAACAGCCTTCTTCCCCTGCAAGTTCTGCCAGATCACTGAGCTCCTCATCTTCTTCCTCACATCATGGACCTCTTTTGTGGAGGTATTTCTCCTCCTGCCCTCTTCTAGCTCTTCCTCACTTCTTCGCTTTCCCGCTTCCTCTTTCCCTTCCTGCTGCATTATCTGCATCGCCAAGGCTGGACTCCCTTCCCCTTTGCACCTCAGCTTTCCCCAGGGGAGAGCTCCTGTCGCAGCGGCGCTGTGCCGTCCCAGCGATTCCCGATTCCACCTGCGCTGTGCGCGCCGCGTGCTGACACCACGGTGCCGTGCGCTTGCTTTGTGAAGCCCAGGGGAGTCACAGGGGTGGAGAGTCTCAGACTAAGAGAGGGTTTGATTTTGCAGCTAAAACACTTGGGTGAATTTTAACTTATTTTAACTTATGTTCCCAGCCAAGTGCAGGGAAACAAGGAAGCACAGCAATGGTAGATGGCGAAGGTCATGAAAAAAATCAGCAAAGTCTAATTCTGTTGCGCAAAGTACACTAAGTGCATGCAGGCAGAAGGCTGGTGGTTCTGGAGAACAAAATGGGGGGGGGGGGGCGGGGGGGAGAATGGCTGTCCTTGTCAAGCAGGAGGGGACACATGCACCAGGAAATTAGCAGGGATCTCAGGTTTCTGGTAATTGTTGCCAATAGCAGAGGAAAAAAATGCAGAAGGAAAGAAAGGGACTTAAGTGTGCTTAGCACGGGAGATTAAGACCAGGTTTCCAAAGGCATAAGCCATGCCTTCCCCTGCGGGCTGGCAGACACACGTCACGCCACAGACTTTGGCATATGAGCATGGAGACTTGCCTTTGTGCTTACCGTGGTAGGCAATGGCAGTCCGTGGATGGTTCCCCACCTAGACTAGCACTTGCACTTGGCTATCTTACACCTTGGAGTCTCTGAAAATTCTGGAGGCACATTTTGGAGGCAGATTTTGCTCCGAGAAGCCTGTCTCCTTTGTGCTCCTCCAGAAGAGCAGATCCAAGGAGAAAGCTGGCTTCTGAGGAGGTCCCAGCAGCTCAGAGAAAGCAACTGGTGACATAGGGCTGTCTCTAACCATGCAGTGCAGTGCCACCCCCGGTCCTAGGTGACCCCTAGGAGGGGCAGGCTGTATCTCGCCCAGACACTGCTCCAAAAGATGCACAGGGCAAATCAGGTCTCCCCTGGCTCTCATTCACCCTGAGGGGGGGAATACGGGAGCGGTGTAAACATGTCTTTGTCTGGCTTTTCCGTAAGTATACAATGCAGCTGCAGCAAAAGGTGCAGCTCTAGCTCCTGAGTATTACAGTCAGAGCAAGAAGCTAGAGAACAACAGGGGCTGTCGTGGGCATGCCTGAATGCCAGGCATGGCACCGAGAAGTTAAGGATGCTGCTTAAATCGTAACAGAAAACTTCCCTGCTTTAGTGGGTTCGAGTCAAACATCAGCTGGTATTCGATCAGAAGGTGCCTTGGTTTTTTATTACTATTATTTTTAATGTGGTTTAATTATACTGAAATGATATTGGGGGCTCAGTAACCAGTGGCTTGAAAATTAACTGAATTATGAAAGCTGAAATGTTGCTGCAGCATCAGTTAATGACAAGGTCGCCACCACTGTCATATTCAAAAGAAATGTCACACTTGAGTGAGGCTGAGATGGCTGCACTGTCCCATGGTTCCAGGTAGAGAAAATGAAGCAAGGGCTCCTTGGGTACTGTTTTATCCCATGTTTGAATCTAATGCATTCTTTTTTCAGCTCATTTTGGTTCTGCTGTGTTCCCTCAACATATGGAGTCCCTAGACATTAAGCCGTAACATGGAAACTTTGGGGGCTGGGAATTACAGATCATGAATAGATTGAAAAGTCCCACTAAATGCTCCCTTGGGTTGTTTGTGTAAGGATTAATTTTTGTTGTTTCTGCCTTTTACAAAAATCAAATAAGTCTAGAATTATTTTGCCTTACAGGCTGAAATAGGGAGCAGTCTTTTAGCATGCCCTGTACACCAGCACAAAAGCGCAGGGATGCAAATCAGCAACTGCCTCAAAAAGGTTCTGTAAATTGAAACGGGAGAAGTGTAAGATCCTGGGAAAAAAAAAAAAAAAAAAAAAAAAGGGAAAAGTAACTGTTAAATACCTGATGTCTGCACACTGATTTAAAGTCCTGCTTTTATAATTCAGTGTAAGTCAAACCAGAAGATAATGAGATTGCACTTGACCCTGTGGTACTGAAGTCAGTGTGAGCAGGATTAGTCCTGGCATTGTTCAGCCGGTGGTGAGGTACGGAGGAGATTACTCAGAGCCTACTCTCTTGTCTGAGCTTGCTGTGTGACCACTCGGTAAGGCTGAAATTAAGCAGTACCCTATTTGTCTGGTACATACTGGCAAAATGAGTTACTGGCATGTTTAGGAAAATAAGAGTATTTTTCAGAACTGAAGCCATACTTTGACCCAAAAACTAACCTCAGCCATAAATAGGGCACGCACCTTGTTGGGAGCAAAGTGGAACAGTAACCCAGCTGGGAGGGTGAATGGCTGCTGACTCCCTAAGCTGCTTCAGCACAAAAGCCAACAAGGTACTTTCACCAGGTATTAGTTACCAGCAGGTAGGTGGTAACAAGCAACTGGAGGGCCTTAAAATCTTAGCCCACGCCAGCTATTTGCACACAGAGTGTCTCTCTGTGTCGTTAGACTGAAAGAGGTCAATGCACTTTGCTTTCCTCCCTCAGCCTCCCGTCACAAAGCCTTAGCTGTTTGAAGCCCTCTGTGAAACTGCACTACATCTGGCCATCTGCACTGAACCTCCAGCCCATCTCCCTTCCCAAGCCTTCCTGGGACATCAGCTTATTTGCTGTGACTGCCAGAGAAAACAGTGTTATCCTCTCAGTTACTCCATGCTAAGTGCACCTGTTTTAGAAATTACCCATTTTATACAATGATGGCTAGAACAGCTACTGGAGCCTATCGTTAAGTTCCTCAAATATCAGAAACCTTGTGTCAAAGATGTTGAGCAGCAGCCCTACAGCTGAATAAGAAGTACCAGAGCCAGTGGCACATTGCAAGGCATGCATGGTACCATTACCCACAGAACAGGTTGCCTGTGAGGAGAGAAAAGGTTTGGGGAGCTTCTTTTCTAACTTGTGTCTAAAAACAACCACCACCACCAATAGAAGCAGAGTCTTCCTGCTCGGACTCTGAGTCAGAGACAAATTTTTGGAATATGGAGAGACTCTGGCAGACACTTAGGTAGAATTGCTCGGATTCATCCCAGTACTCTCCATGGTTATTTTCAGATCTGAGCTGATTTCTGCCCAGACCTCCTTGCTCTCTCTTCTGAAGGACCAGACACCTGCTGGAAAATTCCTACTGGAAATTCCAGCGAGAATGGTGATGATCTTCAATAAGGGAATTCTTTCTTTTTTAACAGTTCCAGCTCTCATTGAAAAATGAGAGCAATTCTTTTGGTTAGTGCTTCATTTGACCTCCACTAGCGTTGATCTGAGTGAACGCAGGATGGAGAAAACGATAACCTCCCTTAGAAGCACTTCCTACAGATAGGCCTTCCGCAGTGCTTATCTCCTCTGCTCGTGGCACATATTTTCTTCCCCTGTTGCTGTGCTAGGCTTAGAGCAAAGAGTGGATGTTTTCAGCCTTCCCCATGCTGTGAAGTACTGCTCCGAACTGGGAGCACCTCAAAAGCTGCTGTCACTAAGCCAAGGCTGACTCTGTTGTGCCACCCATTTCCATTTTGCCAGTATGTGCAGTGAGGGAGAGGAAGGTCAGGGTGATCTGGTGCTGTAGAAAAGGAGCCAGACAATCTAATAAAACAGAATTGTACTTTGATAATAATAATAATAACAATAATAATAAACAATAACCAATTATTTAGCCGAAACATCTTGCTGTTGCAGGACATCTCAAGCTCAACAACCCAGTTGCATCTACTCTTTATGTAAGCTACTTGGGTTACTGTTAGCTGTTCATCAGTGCACCTTACAGCTCTGACCGGTTCAGTCAACCATATTAATGAAGACATTTATTTTTTTCTAACCGTAACTAAACTGCAGAGGGATGGAATTCCTACGCATTCGAGAGCCCCAGCATTTAAAGAACGCAGACATTTCTTTCATCAGACAAATGCATTTAAAACTGTGTCTGTCGTTTCTGTTGCTACCCACTTACCGATTTTTGTAAAGAGCTGTAGTTCCAGCTTTATCTAGATTTGCTCTGAGCTTTTGTGAGCAGGAGCTATTGCTGTAAGCTGAGAAGTGTTAGAAGCTGCCCCTTGTAGGATAACAAAGTGCATCTTCAAGTAAAGAATTTGGAAGATTTGGGCTCATAAATTGTTTTTATCTGAACTCTCCAGTCCACACAAACCAATATTTTTTCATGTTCAGTTACTCTCCAGACAGGTATATGGTTGCAGTTCTCAGGCTTATAAAGGAAACACGGTGTACAGAGCGCTGAAAAGGGATATAGCAGAGGCAAACAGATCCAAACCACATGCGGAGGCGTGTGTGTGTGTGTGTGCGTGTAAGCTTTTGCGTCTGTTGAGATATTTATTTGTCTCCAAAGCTGTGTTTTTTCACTAGGGGTTCAAATTTGGTCAAATCACAACATGAAATGTGGAAGGTGAGCTTGACTTCAGCTGTAAGTAGGATCTACGTGTCTGGCAATTGCCAAATATATCAGAGAGCTTTCTCTGCTTGAAATCAGCTCTCTTCTTCTTAATGGACAGGGAGCTAGAAATCATGATAAGAACCCCTTCCACTCCTGAGTTTTTATGGGTAGTCTCTCCATAGTTAATAAATGAGTTGGGCTTGATGGAAGTGTGTTACAGTGTTTTGGTTTCCAGTCCACTTGGGGCCCAGGGCTGCATTCTTCTTGCTCCCTAGACTCCCCTTGAACTAAATGGGAGGTGTGGGTGAACAAGATCAGACCCCTCGTCTGCAGACACTGAAGCCACATGCAGCCTCCAGTGACCTCCCTTGCTTTCCGCAAACACTAAATTCATTGCTAGTTTAAAAAAAAGTGAGGCACTTCAGCTTCTTTTCAAAATAGAGAGAAACAATAGGGCACACTGTAGTGAGTTCTCAGTCTTTTATCTTTCTACAGATTCAACCACAGTATTGATTCTTTATTGACCTAAACTGTCCTAAGCGTGGCTGTGGTTTTTTCTCATACAGTCTATGGGAGAGTTAAGGCAGCTACTACTTTAATATTGATTTTTGTGAAAAAGGTGCAGGAAAGGGGGCAATTTGTGTCTGCAGTTGCTCTTCACTATAAAAGATACCATTGTTAGGAGCTTATAGCATTATATCAAGGGTCTTAATCTGTAGCAATCTTTTTTTACAACTTAGAAATAGGCTTGGGCAAATGTGTTATTGGTGTTAATGATATTTTGAAGTGAAGAAAATTTGTCAGCCTTTCTAAGTAAAATGCTCAACTTAACCATTTGAGAACTTGACAGGTTTGTTACATCTGTTTGCAGGAATTATGTCTTTTGTTCCCCTGGAAAAAAAAAAATAATAATGTCTGTTTGAATAAACAGTGATAATAATGTTATCTGAATAAATCTTTAATAAATTGAAATTATTACTGCAGGCCTAAAGAAGTGGTAAGTTTTGACAAGAAGGGCATTATCATCTAATTATGCTTACTTTATGAAAGAGAGGGGCAAGGGCCAACCTGTGAGCTGTCTTAACTACAGTAATAGAGTGATCCCCTCTGCAGACTAAAGAAGGAGCCATCAGACAACAATAAAACACAGGCAGCACGCTGCAAATTGTAACCGAAGCCCTGATTCACACAGATACACCATCTTAATTGTCAGGAAAACGAGCAGAGCAGTGTGGTAAGCGCATGGCAAAAGAGCCTTTGCTAAGTGGATGAGAGAATCCTGTGCCAGATATTGTGGGGTATTCCTAAAGGTTTCTTTAATTATCAATTAGTCACTACTGTACATTAGCTTCCTATTGGCTAAGTGCTCGGCATAAGGGTCCGTATCAGCATTTGCAAACAGGTGTAAAGATGTAACTGGTACATAAATTGCCTTCTTCCTGCGGGCACCTGGTTTGCTAAGAACACTTAAGATATTCCAAGAAGACACCTGCTAGCTGCTCTATTGGTGTCTCAGATGCTGCTGTTAGCCTGATCTAGCGTTGAATTGTAAAGAGCTCTGCCTGCTGAAACATCTTGGTTTTTTCATACTAGAAGTGCAAAAAAACAGGTATGCTAAGTGGAGTAGAACAGAAGTATTTACCTGCCCCTCCGCCCCCCATGTGTTATGTGTGAGCTGGTGCATGTGGTTTTCCTCTAATACCAGCTATTTAATTTTTTCCTTACAGGGAATCAATAAACAGAAAAATCATTGTCTGCTAACGTTCACAAGCTTTTTGAATGTTTGATATGTTTGGCAAATAAGACTGACTTGCTTAAAACCTCCACTAGCTACATTTATTTCACAGAAGGAAAAATAATAAAAGAATTGATCATCATCATCTGCCAGAATTAACAAAGTAGCATAACTCTTGCTTGGCTTAGATTAACTATTGGATTTGGAAGTACTGTCTCCAAAAATCAATTCTCTTGTGTGTATACACATAGTTTTCTTTTGCATATATATAATATTATATTTTAAAATTGTTAATCTAGGCCCTCTCCTGCATGTACTTATGATATATGTTTATTCATATGCACCCGACTGCATGTGTTTGAGTTTTTTTTTTCCCATTAGAATCTTGTCTCATCTAGCATTCTGGACATTTTAAGGCTGAAGCAACACTGCAGTAGGGAAAGGCATTGTCTCTAATCCCCTGCAAAAGTCTGTCAGACCTTTTGGGCTCCACCTTTACCGGCATCAGGAGGTGCTTCCAGAGCTATTCACAGCAAAGGCAAGGACATGGGCAAAGAAGGGACTTCTCGTCTTTGTCTTTTGTCAGCAGCTCAGCAGCTCTAGGGGGATGATCCCAAAACTGTGCAGCTTGTGGCAAATATTGGGCAGGTACATGGAGTCCAGACTCTCGACTCAGAGGTGTTACAAGTGACTGAGATGGCCTACAAAGACCATGGCGTACGGCTTTAGTAGCGGGGAGGGCTACAGTCACACCCGCTCCCCATCTTTGTTCCCCATAAATATCTCACATCTCCCTTTGTCTCGCAGGACTCTCGGAAGGAAGGCTAAAAATAGAGAAACCCATACAGAAGTGCACGGGGGATGTGGCTGGGTTTAGTTTCCATTCCTTTCCCTACTGTGAGGGCTAAGCAGGCTTTTGCCTTTTGCACATTGGCAGGGACCAGCCATTCGAAGTGTAAATTATGATGATTTGGTAAAAAACTGTGAACAGAAAGGTCCTTAAAAAAGGAATGTTCAGACATCTTCGGCTGAAGTAATTGAAGATGCCCTACAGTTATTGTACACACTAGGTGTAAATTTGCCTAGGTGTTGCTGCTTTAATGCAGCCTTTCATGCTTATTTTATCATTTTGTGTATAATTCCCTATAACGTGCCAACACTGCAACCGATATAACTTCATGTCTTTTTTTGCTCATGCCAGCAAGCTGAACAAGTGGGATGAGGTTACAGTAAACAAGAGGGAGATCATGAGCGATAAAAATTTTTAAAGTCCACAAAAAACCCCAAGAGCAGCAGAGAATCAGAGGCAGGAAAAGCTCTCCACCAGAAGAATGCTCAGAGCACAAAGTTATAGCCCCCCTCGACATGAATACGTACAGACAAAAATGACTCACAGTGTGAGTCAGAGAGGGGAGGTTTTATTTACACCGGAGAAGTTGGAAATAACATTTCCACTCAGTCTATTCTGTTCACCAATTGTGGGTATAAGCAAGAGGCTGCTAACACTTCTGTATGAATCAATTTTTTAAAAATCACTCCGCCCTTCAATCAGAACAGTTTTCTCACTTATGTGAATTAACCTACAGAACTGGCACATGAAATAATTTGTTTCACTATCTATTACCGAATATGTTTTGGCCTGGATCCACAAAAGCATTTTAGGAGCTTGAGTTGCACTGAAATCACTGAACGGGGGAAGGAAAATAAAAACCCCAACCTGTTACTGCTGGTTACTACAAGGAACCTGGTGTGTCGCTCTTCTCTCCAGGCAGGTTTCAGACTGTGACCCTGCAGCCAGGCTTTGCAAAGGTGCTGGGGCTCTTCCAGGCTGCTGAGGGAGGTGTCTGGCCAGGCACTTGTGAAATGCCTACTGGAGGGCCGGGGCAGGGCACGGCATGGCGTGTGCTCTGTCAGGGACGCAGGGCTGGTGGAAGAGAACCGGGAAATAAGGTGGTAGTGAGACATCTGGGACAGGACACCCCTGTACAAAATACACCCATTTTCTTGGAGAGGGGTAAACTGAAATGTAGTCATTTTTGACAAGGTAGATACATTTCTGGTAGAAAGAAAACATTTTTTTTCTGAGCTTCTTCCTCTAGCAAAACATCTGAGCTGCTGAAAAACATGTTGATAGCCATTTTGTTGCCAACCCTATCACCCATTCCTGTCCACAGCCACCATAATCATGTCCCCCGGCCACCGTCCCGCAGCAGCAGTGTTTCATGATGGCCAGTCCAGGTGGGTTTGGTGGGGATCTCCAGGTGGTTAAGTCTCCTCCTCGTTTCCCAGCTCTCATCCTCTGTAAGAGTGTGGTGATGAGGATTGAATTTGTGACACGCAGGAGTTCACGCGTTCATTGATGCAGAAGGACATCTCTTCGGTTCTCCTGCACAGGAGAATTACTTTTTCTAAACAAAATATGATGTTTGGGGCAAACATTTAAATGCCAAGAGTAAAGAATGGTTGAAAAGGTGTGATGTCGATAAACAGAGCCAGCCTGCGAAAGGGTTATGCATGCAAATGGCCAAGGTAAATAAGACACTGCTGAAACTGTCTTAGCCCCCCACAGTCCTCATGTGTGGGTTTATATACGCCAGCAGAGCCAGGTTAACCCTAATTGTGTGTTGTTTAACTTGGCCATAAATGCCTAACCCTTTTTGTAACTTGGCTCCGATTGTAGGTATCACACCTTTCGATTACTGACCTTTCTTGTCTAAATTGTTTTTTTTTAATACATATTAAATATTTTTGATCTAGTTTAATTTCCTCGTGCTTTTTACTGTAGAAAATATTACAGAAAATATTTCTTCTGATAGAAAGACATATTTTAATAGAATAAGTCTTACATTCTCACTGGCTAGGCAGGTCAGTGGTCTTTAAAACCTGGCTCTTTTTGAAGGAAGTAGTGCCAGAAAACCTCACTGAAATTCGATGTACTGTTTGTTCAGTGCATTCATTGGCAGAGGTAACAGGAGTGCAACTTCGTTGCAACTCTTAAATAAGAAAAATGTTTAAGCTGTAATAACCAATCAGTAATTCTTCTTATTTTCCTTTCAGCATCGTGTTTCTTCACAGTGGCTTTAATATGTCAACAGTTTGTTACCATGATCCTCTGAAATTTTGAGAAGATAAAATGTTTCTCCGTTTGAAGGTAGAATATTAAAAACGCATCCTATTTAATTGCCTTTTCTGGTAGTTTTATCTGCCCGTTCTGTGTAATGGAGGTATTAAAATTGCTGCTTGACAGAAGGTTTTGATAAGTTTTGTAGATTCTGTAACTCAAGGTGTGATGCTATCCATAGCAGCAGCAGCACACACAATCTGGGGACTTGGCCCAGTTCTTACAAAATTCAATTGAAGGGCTTCTGTTGACATCAGTGGATCAGGTCTTTCATGATGAGAGTGAGGAGTAATTATTTTCTGCATGTGGGGTGTCTCATCAGGCACTACGCAGTGGCGAGTCAGTTTGTTCTGGCTGTTAATTTTGCACCTGAGTCTCCATGATAACCCCAATTTTGTCTCACACTTTAAAATCCTCAGAAATGTGACTCTGGACTAAGGCGAGTGCGTTTTTTCATCCGGTGAGATACAGGTTAGGTGGTCTTGGAACAGTTCCCACTAAAGCAGGGGACAGTATTACAAAACCTACTACCATTTGTACTAATTAGCAACTTTGCTGACAGCCTCTGGTGAGTAACTCATTACTGTCTATTTGTGTGCTTGGCTTATAAATCCCCAAACAGCCAGACTGTGTGCACTGTTGTAGTACAATATTGTTGTGGTATAAGACCTTTTCCTCGAGCATTAGCGTGTCTCCTCCTTTCTCCACTCAGAGTGCCTGAAGTAGGTCAGTGGCATGGAGACACGGCCCCGAAGAAAGGAGGGCTTCCACTATTTCTTTTTCCCCCCTTTTGGTCCTGAAGTAGAGATGGATAAAATGTTCGTTTCTGGCACTGCTCTTGCTGATGCTGCTTGTTTCTCGGTGCATTTTAAATTTTCTGTGATTCGACCTTCACCCTTACTTGTGGCACGGTATCGCGTATTTCGGTGTGCTTTTTTCACTTCCCTCCCTATCTGTTAGTCAGGCCTGTTGGAATTTTGAAGTACTTTTGCCATGATTGAACAAGAATGTTCTTTTTCAATTTCTGTAGGTAGATTCTGCTGTTCAGTGATTTTCCCTCATCCTTTATCATAGGCTATGTCTTTTCCATATGGTAATGAATCATCCCCCTAGGAGGAGTATCATTTGCTCAGTTCAGTGGACTTCTCACAATGCAGATACATGCATTTCTTTCACCTATCATTTTGATTTTAGTTTTCTTGCAGTTTATTGGCTTCAGTCTCTACATTCTCTGCTTTTCCCAGCTCTAGCAGATATCCCCAACTATACTGAAGTCTGTGCGGCTGCTTCTGCCTCCCTCTGGATGTGTTATCTACATATTCAATTTATTCTTGTACACCATACACTCTCATGACACCATTTAGTATCTACCTGGAGCCTCTAATATAATTTACTTTGTTTTTGGTTTTGTTTTGTTTTGTTTTTCCAAATTGCCTATTTAGAAACAAAAGTGCTGATAGTGCTCTGTCCAGTGAAGCTATTGTTGGGTGTCTAATGGATGAAGAGGACAAGGATGAACAAGCATCTCTTAAGCATGGGCTTGGGTGGCACCACGTAAACAGAAAGGAATCTCAGGTCTATATGGCAGATTCTGCCTTTTGTTTAGATGGCGATATGATGGTAGGGTTGTGCTGGAATGGGTGCCTTTTTCTCAGTATCACTTGTCTCATTTAAATAAGCTTTTGCAAAAGAGCTGAGATGGGCTGAGGGTTAAACGGGCAAATTGCAAACTAGAAAGTCCAGAGTTCCTCTCCTTATTTCTGGCTCATTGCAAGACTTTGAGCTGGTCTCTTCAATATTCCTTAGCTGTGTTTTCTCCTGTTTCCAAAACCAGCCACGTGTTTTTCCCTGTTTCACTGTCTGTTTGGTGAGACGGATCCTGCATCATCACAGTGAGGAACCCTCACCACCGGCATCCACGGGAGCAGGTTTTGGAGCATTGGGAATCTCATTTATCAAATGCCTGGAAATTACTTAACAGATTTTTGGAGGAAAGAGAAATTATTATTAACAAACAGTTTTGGTGCCTTCAAATAACTCCAGACAGGCACCAGATTCTTGAAACAACATAACAAATGGCAGAGATTTTACCTAAGTACCTCCCCATGGGTTTAGCTAGATGGGTTTCTAATGAGCAGGTCTTTTATTTCTGGGATATTCTGTATCTCCCTGCCACAATTATTCATGTGCAAGTCCTAGAGCCAAATCCTGCCCTTAGATGCATGTTTGCTTCTCCCATTGGCTTTCTTGAAAGCTGCCGGCATTTTTCCTAAGTCATCGTTTGGCCTCCGGTTGTACTGTGGTCATATTTGTCTGTCCAAAATGACTGTGGCTCTCCATTTATAATCTTGTAATTTGTAATCTTTATTGAGATACTGCTGTGGTTTTTCTTTCATTACTGGCATCTTATTGTAATATTGACTTTTTGTTAAATGGAACTGCATTGGTAATTTTGGCTGGCAGCTTCTTGTTTTTCTTTCTTTTGTATACTTTTTGAGGGTGGGAGAGCATTCCCTATGCTGTTTTGAAGCCGATTTCTTTGATCTGACTCTTACGTTTTGTCTGTCTAAACAAATTTAATTTTGCCTAATCTGTCTACGCAGTTCCCAGTCACTGTGGTATCTAGGCACTAAATTATAGCCCTCTTCTGAATGTTTTCTTCTTGTAACAATGCTAACTTCCTTGTTGAGCGAGTGACCTAGTCATTGTCATGCTTTTGTAAACAGTTTCTTCTCTACCTATTGATTTTGGTCTAACATCGGTGACCACCCACTGCTTCAGACTGGGAGAGAGAATAGTTATATAGGCACCCGCATGTATACGCACAGCCTCGTACACCTGCTCTCGGAGTGGACATCTTCTGCAGCTTAATTCTCACCGAGAGCTGTAACGGCAGGCCCGGGCCGCACCGGGGCAACGCCATGCGTCTGTCTGGGGGAACTGTACCGGAGGGGCAAGGGGCTCGCGAGGAGCTGCTTAGCAGGGCAGGGTTCCCATGCCGTCAGGAGGTGGTGCTGGGCTGCAGAGTAGCCAGGGAGGGAACTCCAGATGGGCCTGGCTCTGCCCTGTCCTCTCTCCCAGCACCTGTACCCGCTGTGGTGGCTGAGGGAGGCACAGGAGCCCTTGCATTAAACCACCACCCACGGGTTTTGGCCAAGGAAAGAGGTAAAAGCTCTCGCAAACGCGTTGGTGTCCCTCTATAACCAGTGCTCACCCCCTAGCTGGCTTGCCCCTCTCTTTGCAATGGGAAGATGTCACATCCCTGTGTGCCGGGTGGTTTTCTGGAAAGCATCAAGCCGTCACTCCGAGTTTGGTTAACAGACCTGTACAAGAAAGTGATTCACAGACTACGGATTTATTGTCAATTTTGTTATGCTTAAGGCAGGCAGTAATTTCAGTTTTCACTGCCATTAGCTAATAATAGTAATTAATTAGTAAATCATGCCGTTGGGATCTCAGGGTGAACTAACAGGGAAAATGTAAATTAAAAAAAAAAAAAAAAAAAAAAAAGGCCACTAATATTTCTGAGTTTGCTGCCACAACTGAGGGTTTGTGTCTGTCCCATCCCTCCAAACTGAATTTCTGAAGAGCAACTTACATCGCCCACAGTGCTGTCTGGGAAGGATTTAAAGCAGACCAAAAAGCTACACCAGAAACTGTCAGAGAAGTGCAAGGAGACGAAGGGAGAGGCAACAGAGAATCGGGTTACTGTGCAAGCCGTTGGAGGAACACGGCTGAAATCTACGCTGGGAGAAGTTCAGCCTTCACCCAGCCGAGGGTGAAGCCTCTGTTTCTCAAGCGAGGAACATGACGTGAGCCTCCCGGCCCACAACCACGGCCCCGCTCCCTCGGGTGCTCACCACGCACCCCCCACACCTGAGCTCCACGGACCCCAGCAGTGAGACAAAGGTCCAAGTGCACTCTAACAAGGAATCGCTGGGCGAGTCGAATCTATCTTCACATTACCCCTCCCTTTCCAGGCTCTGTGATGCTCACGTTGAACTAAGAGGGGAGGGCTGGTGTTTTGCTGTTTGGGTTTTTCCCTGTTTACTTGCTTACCAGTGCAGAAGTTTGGGATGTAAGGGATGCAAACACTACAACAAATCCAGGGTTTTCAATTCAAGGTCATTTTGAATCCTTTTTCTGGCTGAGAAAGAAAGTGGGGGAGAAAAGAATTAAAAAATGTGAATTAGGCTGAGTCATTTTCACCATGAATTGTTTGCAGCTGTCAGAATCAGATCTACATAGTTCACTATAGCTCAATTTCCTTTCTGAGTTAATAACACATTGAACAAACATACTATACTAGACTGCTTTTTTTCTTTCAAATAACCTCACGGAGGATCTCGCATTCCTAGTATAAAAATGTCTCTATTAGCTTAGGCTATTTATAGAACATCAGAGGGCTGAAAGATAGTTAAAAATTAATCGATTACCATCAAATAACAGACACTAAAACTCAGTATATGAAATGCCTTCCTCCACTGAATAAATTAATAGCGAGAGGAGAAATGTCCAATTCTGATTCAGAGGCCAGCCAGATTCATTTTAACACTCTGCAGTGCAGCTCAGCAGCGGTCGGGGCTGCACCCTCCAAGTGTACTTCCAGGAGCTGACCCTGCGTCCGGGGTGGCGGGGAGGGCAGGGCGGGTTTGGGTGTCCAGCGTCAGCTGAAATACCTCACGTCCCCCTGGAAGGATCAGCTCTCAGGATCTCTATCTGCTGTTGGATGGTTCCTCTTGCTTCTTGGATGGCTTCTTTTGCAAGGTGGCACTGGGAATTCTCGCCTGGAAATGACTCTCCCTACTATCTCCATTTCATGATCTTGTCTTTCTATCGAAATAGTTAAAAGCAGTGGTGGGGAAGTGGCACCACCTGTGTGCAGGAGGTAAAAAAAAAATCGGGATTGCAAAATATTGAGGTGCTTTGCTAATAATCGTCTTGGGAATGGTAAAATGCTGCTCTGGCCTTCGTACTCTGTGGCTGTAATCATGCCGGGGTTGTAAAGAAAAATAAAATATTGATAAAAATAAAATAAATTAATAAAAATAAATTAATAAAATACATTAATAAAAATAAAATACTTAAGAAATCAACAAAAATAACTAGAGAGAGTGAAGAAAAAAGCTGTCAGGAACTGAAGTCGTTCTTTGTGTCTGAAAGGAAGCAGAAGAAGAACTTAGCTTAAAGATTGCAGCTCCTGTGTCATCTCTGAAGCAGGGCTTGTGTTTCTTCTCTGTCTCTTCTAAGAGCGTTCAGCTGTTTACACAGAAGATACCATTTCCCTGTGCAGTTTGCGTTTTTATCAAGGCACATTTCTAAGCAGCGGTTCTGGCAGAGGGCAGAGCTACCTGGTGGGGACAGGCACCTCAGGGCTGCCACGACAGGCAAAGGGCAGGGAGTCTGACGATGCACCGCCTGCACAGCTCAAGCTGGTGCTGCTTTAGAGACAGTATTATTTTTGACAATATGGGGCACTTCCAAATCTGGGATGGTTTGTTATACCTTTCAGAGAACGTGGCTGATGGGTATGGTGGCCCTCCACTTTTAGACAAGCCCCATGGGGAAGAAAGGAATTAGACTAAAGAATGAACGGCTTCTAAGACGGGATGGTGAGTTTAACATCTGCCCTGTTGATTGCTGGCAGACTGTAGCACACAGCTTACAATGTAAGTTGTCTACAGGAAGTCTTTATTTCCCTTTTTATTGCCGAATATGCACATTTCCAAGCAAAGGTGACATTTTTGTATGTCAAAACAAAGGTAGAACTGCGTAGCCTTTGAAACATCAAACTCAGATGGAAAATGAGGATTTAGCATGGCTTAATTTGGGCTTTATTAATGCCTTTGGGGGAGAGGGATGGAAGAAAGATTAGGCAGATCAGAGCTTTAAAAGTCATAGATCATGCATTTAATAGCTCTAATTCTTAAATACTTGAAGGGTTTCATAAAGCCATTTTCTTCAAGTGCAAACTCTTTCCTGCTTTTGACTGTTGCATCTAGACCTCCCAAGTTCTTTAAAAGAGCTTGCAAGTGAAAGTCTTCAGGCCCTTCCATACAGAAGTGATCTTGTACAGGCAAAACGTATGCAGCTGGCATTCTTAAAAGGATCCCACGGGGAGGATGTGCACACACAGACACATACTTTCAGTCAAGTATATATTGTATTATTTTTGGTGCCCAGCAAATGGGATTTAAATATGAAGAATGAGACTTTTTTCCATTCAGTTACATTTTCTGAAGTGGTGCAGATTTAGAAAGACTGGATTTCAATGAAGCTCCGAGTAGATTTGAAAAAAAAAAAAAAAACTGTTATTAAAATAAATTGATGGCTAGATTTCAAGGTGAATTTTGTCTAAAACTGAAATATTTTTGAAGGCAATATTCATATTTTGTTCTGTTTTCTTTCTTGAAAAGTGGCATTTTTTACTGCATTTTATTTTGTCATTAGCGCAATCTTAAAATAATTTGCCACACATTTATTTTAGATATTTTAATGCTATTTTTAAACTATCAGAGCAGAGCAGCAGTTTTTATAGTAGCTATTACATAGTATAAGTACTTTTCTGTAATGAAATCAATATCATAGGATAAATATTCCATGCTAGTATAATAAGCTACTGATAATTTTACCCATAGTAATCATTTCTAGCGTGGCTGTGCTTTCCATAGTGTGATTTTTCTGTTGGTATTTAACATGAATTAAGGTAAATTCCAGCCTGGGACACTGTGACCAACGCGGATGCAATAGCCGAGAGCAGGATGAGAGCACACCGTAGGGGAAGGATATCAGTAAGATGCAGAGCTCTGAAAATAAATAATTGGTCATTAAGGGAACGCGAAAGTGGAGGGCAATTTATGACTTCATGGAAATAACAAAATTAAATATCTCCCCCCAGTCATGTTCTTTCAGGTTATTTAAAATCAAAGGTACAAGATAAGGTAATTTTAGCTGCTAGGAGTGCCACCAGCTGTGGACTCTCTTGGCATCACGGTCAGTGCTGTGGGGAGCACTGGGACCCACCAGGCTGTTGGTGGTGCCCACGGGGCAGGGTCCCCCCAGCCCCAAACGTGGGCACAGGAGACTTGGCTGGTCAGGGAAACTGACCGCTGACCACCTGGCCTGTGGGGTAGTAGAAAGGCGATTCCAATGACTCGTTTTACAGCTAAGTGATCATTTATCCTGCTAGCAAAATCTGCTTAACTCTGGATGTATAGGTTATAGAGTAATAAAAGTTCAAGTATCCATAAAATTGCTGTTGGACTGTAAATTAATGTGAGGTAAAGTTGTTGCCCAAGGGAATAACCAAGCTTCAGAAAGGTGTGTTCTAAATCAATTAATGCTGAGTTCATCTCTGCCAGGCAGAAGAATGGGATCATGATGGTCTTTGGTGTTGAGCTCAGGGTTTTGTTTTCAAGCAAAAGTTTCCATTTTCATCTCTTCTCACTTAAATGGGGCTTTCTAAAATCAGAGAAAGCCCCCAAAAAATTATGACCATTTTTTTCCCTGTCTGTATTTATTTATTGCTACATCTCTTTGAATTGGTAGAGCCAGTCCATGTTGTCACTGCTCTAGGCTCTTTGTAATGGTCAAGAGCTTCCTTTTCCCCTAAGCAAAGACCTACATTTGCCCTTTGTGGTTGCTGATCTCCCTGAGCATCATGGTTTGGCTGTCATCTCTCTTTTAAAACCTCTGTTTTTTATTTTTAGTTTTTGGTTCTACATCTTTGGAAAAACAAAAACAACAACAACAACAACCAGCAGTGGTATTTATGAATAGGTGAATAGGTCGGTTTTAGTTATTATGAAGGAGGATTCATTAAAAATAAAAATGAAAAAGTATTTGGTCTCATTGCCTTGGGAAGCAACTGTTTTTTAAGCCACTTGGATAAAAAGGCACTTGGGTCTCCAGAGCTCTGTGTTGCAGTGTGGTCTGCAAAAGGGTGCTGCTGGGTTTGTGCCGTTTCCACAACCGAGGAACACGGAGGAGCCACACAGTGAAATGTTCACAAAGTGTTTGCATTCAACAAGTCATCTGCCGTGTGGAAACCATCAGGGGCTGTTGCAGCACTTGGGAGTGGTTGTACGGGGCTTTAGAGCTGCCATATAAACCACTGCTCTGTAGTACCAGAAGCCTGCAAAAGCTGTCTCCTAGATCTCTTGCTAATAAGCCTCAGAGATTTGTATTGAGTCGCTGACTCTTCCCTGCTCACAGCAAGACCCTTTCTGCAGAGTTTCTATCACCAGCACTGATGCTGGCCTGCCTGCCGGTGCTGTGCTGAACTGACACAATGGCAAACAGCACTTCCCGTCAATTACTAACAAAAAAGAGTCGCCGCTATTCCCCATCACTGATCAAGCGCTGCTAGTCTGCTTGACACAGGATAAGGGCTGAGGCAGCTGGAGCAGGACCTCCACCGCACCGTTGGTGGCAGCAAATTCAAAAATAGTTAAAATGTTTTCTGATTTCTCTTCTGCTTTTTACCCCTTTATTTTTGTCATACAGAAGTTGTTTTCTTTTTTGAACTTCTCCTTTTCTCTTACCATCTCTTCCTCTTTCCATTTCACCTTTGCTTTTTAGCTTTTTCCCCCATTCTTCTCTCTCCCTTTCTTTTCGATGTCTATTTATTTCTCCCGCATCACAGATTGTCTCTCTGCTTGGTTTTCTTTTTCCCGGCACTTACTATATTCCATGTGTTTTTGCAACTCAGAGGCTAGCTTGTCTGCCAAAGAATAAACTCCTATTTATGGAAAATATATGCAGCTATATGCGCTGCTAAAACATCTTCAGACTGTTTGCTCACAGTCGTCCTGCACAGACAGCATGACACTGTTAACACAAGAACTGAGCAGTTACCATTTCAGTTACCAAAAGTAGGAGACAAAAGTCATGCAAGGCCTGCAAGTGTCCTGTGCAGTTGAACAGGTTCTGTACAACGTGCACACAGGGGTTCAGGTTCATCTGCTTGCATCTAAAGCAAATCAACCTCTTTTCTCCTCTACCAATGAAACAATGCAGTTTGGTTGCACGTGGGAGAAACCCATGGGTTAGTCATTAAGGCATAATAACCCACCCCTCCATCACCAGTCACTTTGCCCTGGAAGAAAGAACAGGTCGTTGTATTCTACAGTGTAGACCAATACCCGTTCCTCAACTGGTCTTTAACTGCACTCACCTTAAGCTGTCTGTTTTGTGCCTTTACCCAGTGTTTACAAACCAAAGTATTTGCATCTCCGTTCCCGGAAACGAAAGTGGCCAAAAAGAAGATGTATTTTCTGCTTGTGGTATGGGCTGTTGGACCCGCACTCCTGTCTTCTGCAGCCTGATGTCTGCTTAGGAGCAGAAAGGTATTTATGGAGGCAAATGAATCAATTGCTAAGGACCAGGTATGGTACCACCGTTAATTTTGCGAAAACTGCTTTAAAGGTGGAAAAGAGTGGAAAAATGATGTGGAGTTCCTGAAAGCTGGAGTCTCCTTCTGATCCGCACCATTTTAATCTCCATTGAGCCCATGTGCTATAATAGATTGGGCATTTAGTCTTCTTGTGCTAATTATTCCATTGTCAGTTCAAGCTATAATTTTAGATCACTCTAAATGTGAAGCTCTGAGCAAGAGGTATTAAAAGTTGATTTCTTGGGACATCTATGAAATAAAAAGATCAGTGTCCTGGTGTGATTTCATCCTGTGCCTCCAGATTAGCATTCTAAAGCAGCATCTCTCCAGCTACGATATATTTTAAAACATTCGTAGTCGTTTGGCATTGTTTCTTGCTGAAGTATGGTAAATAAAGGGGGGGAATTTCAAAGGCACAAAGGGTAGCTCTGCCACTGAAAGCTGGTGGAAGTTGTGTGTCTAATTCCCATTTGTGCCTTTGAAAACACACATGTGCCTGCTTTGCCCATGGCTTTAAATCTCATGTGCACACAAACACAAGCCCCACGTTCCTATTCAACCTTCCACACACAGTTTAATTTCCTCGCAGTGTCACAAACTTTCCACAGTAGCTGAAATATGTCAGGGATGTTTTTGTCAAATTGCTGAGACCAGGTTCTTCAGCTCCCACTCTGCACTTGTGGGGTGATCAGATCACGATGTTAGCAGAGTCGCATAAGAGCTTATTAGCAGCTGTTGCAGACACTGTCTCTGTGCTCTAAAAACAACAACGAGAACAGCAACTCAGCTGGGAAGAGCATATGCAATAGCCTTTTAATCATTGCTTCAACTCACCATGTCATGATGCGTAAGCTTTCTCATCAATGAGGCTAGGAATACAAAACCAGGGAACTTCTTAAATATTTCAAACACCTGCATCTTGTGAAACAAATTTATGCTACCAGATTAAAAAATAAAAATAAAAATAAAAGGGGGGGGGGGAGGAGGAAGAAAGAAAAAAAAATCTCTTGGATCAAAAGTGTCTTCTTATCAGGAAATGAAGGACAGGAACAAAAATACCCTCCTCCTTCATCTCCTCCTCTTCTTTTCCCACCTCAAACTTGATGATAAAATTCTGTAATCTGACAACCCCCTGCAAAATGAGAGCTGAGTGTTTACAAATGGGGCTTTTCGAAGCAAGCCTGCAATTTCAAATCTCCCCAACACCAGCCATTTCAAAGCTAGTTAGGCTGTCTCCATCTCGCCGCTATCTGCGCCGCCCAGCTTTGCCATCCTCCTTTATCTGCCACGGTTGCGAAGCCAACGCGAGTGGCCACGCAGAGGGGGACACAGGCAGCTGCGGGATGCAAATGCCAAGCTTCAAAGCCTGTTTATTCAGCGGTGGCAGGGAAGTCTGTTGCTGGTCACTGGGCTGGAGACGTGCCTACCGGCTTGGTGTGGGATGCTGCTCAGCTATCCTGCTTCTCCACAGCCCGCCTTGTGGCAGTTGCAGTGATGAATCTGTTTCCTTTCGGAGTAAGTCAGACAATAAGGATGTTGCTAAATCTTGCCTGGAGCCCACAGGCAGCTCCACTGGTTGATATTTGTTTGCCGTGGAGTTACGATTCGTATGGCCACCAAGTTGCCCCTTGACTCGGAAAGTCCAACGTTGCAAGCTTGCGTGCTCTGCAGGCAGTGAGTGGAGCTCGGCATGGTAAAAGTGGCCAGCAGATGTCTCTCAGGATATTTCTTTGCAGACACCGCTCTCCCAGCTCCCTCTCTTTCCTGAGCTTCCAGAAACTGGCCATGGTGGGTTAGGAGAAATTCTGTTTTACCATTCTCTGCAAATACTGCATCCCCAGGTACCTGGGAAAATTAAGGGAATGTTTTATAAAGATTTCTTTTTATTTAATGGCAAGGACAGGCAGCCCTTTTATATCTTCAGAACATGTCATGCTTATGTACAGCCATTGAGAAAATGAAACAATGTCACTCATGGGGGCATACGGTATTTTGTATTACTTTTGATTGGGATTGGGAAAAGCACTAACATTGCTGGGATTCTGCTTCATTTAGCACAGGGGAATTGGTAGATGACAGGGAAAATATTCTGTTCGCAGGTGCAGGCTGCGTCGACACGAGGCAAATCTGCTAATCAAGCTGTACCTGCCGAGCTGTGCTGGCAAATTTTTCCTTGGGTAGACTTGGCCTAAGCCCGAGCTCTTTCCTTCAGCTGGCTATATATTATCCTCCGTATTTAGACAGAGAAACTGCAGCAGTGAGGCTAAGTGGTTGCTCACGGCACTGAAGGAATTAGTTTTAGAGGTGGAAGTGGAAGACTGGAGTCCCCTGGTCCCAGTCATGTTCACACCAGACCGCTGCATTTTGGCTTGGATGGGGTTTAAAGCTCACCACTTAGGTCATGCAGAAAGCGCGCGCACTATTATCGTTTTGCAGGAGCTCTCCATTGGCATGATCCATGTCTTTGAGAATACAATAGTCCATCACCAATCCAATCATCTTCCTGTGACTGAGGGGTTTATGCAATTATAAAAAAGTGGATGATTTGAATGCTCTATCCCTCTTGTGGAATTATGTTTGGACTTTATCCGAAGAGACAGGGAAGGGATTTTGTTTGTTTTGTTTGATCATTTCTTATCACAGAACTTTGTTTGACTCAAACCACAATGATACAAGCATTCAAACACCACCTTCAGATGTAATATTGATTTATAAAACAGCAGTGCACAGCTGCTAAGCTTCACTGCTGCATACAGAAGGTCTTCAATTCCCAACAAATTACTGGCATTTCTACCTATTTACAAATTAATGTTTCCTCTGAACCTTGTGCATTTCTTATTATTCTAGTCTGCTTTCTTCAGTTTCTGCTTAGAAACCCTGCGTGAGTGTGCATTATGCAGTGATAGGGCAGCTTTAGAGCATCAGTTAAATTGGAGTTAAATAAAAAAAAAATCTAGATCAACTTTTATCCTTAGGCAAGTTATGCACTGAGTGAAATTAAACCACTATATGTACTTGTAGATTGAAGAATCAGAGGTGGAGGATGGGTCAGAAACACTAAGATCAAAGTTTTTCTTCTTTGAAAAAAATCCCTTTGAAAAGCCCCCATGCCACCTATTCTGCTTGTTAATGTTTTGACTGGAAGTGTCTGGCAGTGTCATCATCAGCAGATATTTTTAAAGACCTTTTTTTTTTTTTTTTTTTTTTTTCTGGAGCTGACTCTAATAGCAAAGCAATGGATCCTTAGCAGCCTCTGTTATATGTCTCTTAAGGGAATATTTTTGTTAATTGCAAATATTTGATTGACAAACATGGGATGCAATTAGTAGGCAGGCACAGTAGGAATGTGCAGTGAACTGGATCTCTGAACCAACAGATCTCAACTCTCTCAGCTTGATCTGAAATAGGCTGGAGCATTTAAACCATATGTTTCCCTCAAACTTTTCCTTTCCTCTGAAAATTCCTTATTTCCCTCAACTAACCTTCTTTCACTCTCTGCACCAAGGGAGCTAATTCATCTACTATGATCACGTCAAATAAAGACAGAAAATTCTACACAAGCTTCAGACTTATGCTGCTTTTTGACCGTGGCAGTAAAAATTAATGTGGACAAGACTATACATGCCAGTTGTGCCTTACAAAAGCCCTAGGTGAAAGAGAATACAATCTAATTTAACTTTAGACATTTTGAGCTTAATGGCCTATTTGAACAACCTGGTACCATCTGACTACATTTATCAATTATATTTCTTTTTATTTATACAGAGTACTGTCTTTCTGAGGAGGCTATAATTAAAACTTATCTAGATAAATTGTGCTCAGATTCTGTGGCACGAGAAGGAATTCAAAGGATCTCAGTGTTTTTATGTGTTCTTTTTCATAAAAAAAAAAAAAAAAAGTTGTTCTTAAATCTTTAAAGGGAAATACATTTTAATGATTAGAATAGCTTAATTGCAATAGTTTTTATAATTACAGCCAGGAATTACCAGCAGGAAATGCTGTGTGGTCTGTAGATTAAAGGGCTGGCACCCCAGAATAAATTTTTCTGGGCAAGCAATGCCTCTTCTCGTGGGGAAGGGTGCTCATTGCCCACCTTCCTGCGACAAGGGTCCTGAAACGAAAGCTGCCGTGAGGAATTCACCAGTTCCTTTGGTTTTCAGGCATTTCCAGCTCACTCTTTGTGATGTAGGAACTGTCTCCCAGTAGCCCCGCGTGGCATCGCTGGTCGAGCCTTGTTGAGCCTGGCACAGGGCGGGCGCTAGGAGCTGCTCTCCCAGGTCTCCCGCAGGCAGAGCTGCGCCGCCAAGGCACCTGCACGAGCTCGGGTGGCAAAAGCAACCCGGCGAGGTGGCCCGGAGCTGCGGGGGGCTCATTTGCCCTGCTGAGAAGCTCATTTGCAGCTGTCTCGGGTGTCTCCACAATCCACTTGAGCGTACGGTGCAGTGTCAGGGTGATATTTTTTACAGCTCAACTGCAATAGTATTTTTCTCAGATGCTGAGGAGTACAGACCCCATTTGGCAACTTCTTCCAGTCGGAGAGTAGGTGTGCTTGGCACGGGCGAAGCGACAGAAGTGAGTAGCCTACCCTACTGTGCTAGTATTTGTAGTGTGTTCTATTGAATTATCAGGGAGTATTCGTAGGGAATCAGAGAAGTCACTCTCTCCTCGCTATTATTTTCAGGATGGCATCAACCGATCTTACCGTAACCTGATTTTTGCCATAATGTGCATGTCCCAAATGCCTTTGAGATCTCTGGCAGCACTCATAGGAGTATCGTGAGTTGGTGTGTACCCACCTCATCGCACTCCGTTACAGCATGCATATTCATAAAATCACATGAAGGGGCTAATGAAGCTTTGCTCATTTCAGAAGGGCCCGATCCCACAACATTTACTCCTACTGGGGACTACTCATGTGATTAAGGCTGACTCACATAAGTGTTGCAAGATCCAGCTTTTAATTTGCAAATCCCAATAACGATATGTGTTAATCAGACACTTCATCAGTGAAAAGAGTGCTAGATCTGTAGTAGCTGTATGGTAAGGCTATAAATATAAGCTGCATTTCTTTAAAACTTCCTTACAGAATTTTGTCCCTAGAAGGGAAAATGTTATCTTGGTGCTGTCTACGTCCTGACTGTAAAATTTCAAAGTCGTTGTAAGCAACCCCACCGAACTCACAAAAAAATAATTTCCATCTGTAAGATTTCATGCCGTGTATTCGTAACCCTCTTATCAAAGCAATATGCGACAGGGGCCTTTACAAAAGACTTTTTTTAGGAGGTTTGATAATATTTTTACAGAAGGGCAGCTAAGGAAGGTCCGTTGCAAACCCACAATAACATAGACAGAACTGCATGATCAACAGCTTTGGTGTGGCAGAGAGATTTTAAATGCTGGTCCAGGTGCATGCTTGGGCTTGTCAAGGTTGCCCTTGGTGAGGTCCGGTCCCCTCAGATATTTCTTTTTTTTTCACACTGGAGCCGTTGTTGTGTCTCTGGTTAAGTGTTTGACAGAAAATGTCCTCAGTTGGGCTGTGCATAATGTATACTGCCGATTTGTAAAATCTTTCTGTGCCACTGTGTTGAAAGAGGGACTTTGTCTCAGGTTTTCTCTTCACGGCTCCACAATTTAAATTTGACTGTTTTGTCATGTTAATGTAATTCACTTAAAATATTTAAATTGTCCTTAATTAATTGAGGAGGGAGATGATCATTGTGGTGAACTTATAGGCAGCGTGCAGAACAGTACTGACACCATTTTGGTGAATACAGGTGATGAATGGTGTTGACATGAACGGCTGCAGTTACACAGTGTGCGTATACACAAATTATACCGCCATGTGTGTTCCTCTGTGTTATGAAAGCCTTTTGTTTATATATACCCAGCTATACATTTACACATTATGTAAATAAACACACATATGCCCGTGCAATTTAATTGAATATATGGCTATGGGTTAAGAGGCATGTTACTCTGATGAAAAACATCTTATGGTACTGAGTAAAAATATTTCCAATGTGTTTTTGAGTCTCCTGTAGAATTTAAGAAGGAACTGCAGAGATTTCTTTAAGGTAGTGGTTCGAATCAGTTAATAAGAGGTCCTGGTATTCTTCCCAAACCTCTAGGCTGTTGAATGGCACTCTTAGAAATCCATCAAGTTTCATCTTTACTCAACTCCTTTTATCCTTATTCAATTATAAGCTTTTCCATTGATCTTTGGTACATGCAAAATGGAACATTACCCTGTGAGCTTTGTCTCAAATCAGGTACGTACTTGGACGGCAGTGTGCCAGAAGCTACGTGTGTGGATTAGTCCTCCAAACCCAAACTCCCCTAAAACCAGCGATGGGCTGCTGGTGCCACGATGGCATGCCCTGCCTGGAGGGCACCAGGGAAGTGGGCTCCTGCTGGAGAATCACCGTCGGGAGCTGCAGGAGGCGACGGACCCGCTGCTGAGCCCCACCAGAGGTTGCACCGTGTGGGGTGCACCTTCTCCCTGGCCCTCGTCTGGGAGCGAGAGGGGCCTGTGGGGCAGTAATAGCTGTTCCCCGTGGTGTAAGGCCCCGCAGGCCGTGCTGCAAGGTGACCTGCCTCGCTCCGGCAGAGCCCGGATGCGTGAGTCTGCCTCACAAAGAAATCTCTGCTTTTGCTTTTTTGTTTGTTTGGCTTTTTTCTCTGTCTCATGCACGCAGCCAGGGCGCCTCTCCTCCAGCTGTTCTGTGACACCGCACAGCCATCAAACGCTGGAAGCCCGGCTCAGAGAGCAGCAGTGACAGACTCCCTGGTGCAGGCAGGCCAGGTCCCAAATCTATTGTTCATACGAGAAAGCTCGGCAGAGTGAGTTGACAGGTTTTGAAAGCACTGGAGAACTTCCCCAGGAAGTTTTCTTCCTTTCACTATCCCATTCCCTTACTCTCCCTCAAGCCGAATGCAAGATGTGTGACCTCTTAACAATTACCGGGGAGGGGAATAACGTTGCTTCTGAGCACACGCGTGTACACACGCACACGCTCGGGTAAGCAGGTGTGGGAGCACCGGCACTCCTTCCGCTTGCGAGGGCTTGCACTGCGATGCTTTGTAGTGTTGCATTCAGACACCGTGTTCTCAGTGTCTTTGTTATTGTCACCTGATAAATAAACAGCCCTAAAATTACAGAACTTATTATGGTAATTGAGTGAAGAAAAGGAAATGCAAACCCGGCCTCACTATCTATTACATTGCCACTGCTAAAGTTGCCTAAACCTGCGCTACTCAAATGATATTGTAATATTAGCCTTCTTTCTTTTTTCACAATGATTGTTTTCTGTCCATCTCAAGCTGGATGTCAGTTCATTTAGATTTACATCAAGTAGTAAATTAAAATAATCACTCAGCAAACACTCTCAGCTCAGTTTTCTCTTTCAGTCAGGAGTTGCGAGAGATGCTTGAAGCATTCAAGCAGAAAATATTGCTGTCTAGATATTTGTCCTCTGGGTGATAAAGGAGGCATTGTCTTGGGACCCACTCAGGCCTCGGAGCTGATAGTAGCTGTGCATCACAGCTGTGAAGTGCGCTTTGTTATGTGTCTGAGGATTAGGGTTCAGGACCTTGTTTTTCTTGAAATACCAGACTGATCAGAGCTGCATATGTTCGGGGGAAAGCAGAGGTCGATGGTTCTCTGTCCACATTTTTACTAGATTATTCTTGGACAGAACTCTGGGAGAATACCCTGCAGCTTAAACCATCCCAAGAGTTTTTCATATTCTGCATTATAACCGTCACGGAAAAAAGGCTGTAGTTTATCTATCTGCATTTGAAACAAAAGACTACAGCATCACAGCCGAGTCCCTGGGCTTTGGACCCGCGCTGGAACAGACTGAATTTTGCTCCTTTGTGTTCCATTTACAGTACAGCTGCCCATTTAGAAGCATGAATGCACCTTGATATAATAACCAAATCCGAAGAATGTGTGGCCTAAAGGAGAGCACAGTCAATCTTCATATCGACAGCTAATCTTAAAGCAAGGGTGGAAACGGTGTGGTGCATGGAGCAAGGGGCTTGGGGGGACAAAAGAAGGCTGTTTTGTGTCTCTGTGCTGTGTGTTTTAGAAAAAGGGGATGGGGATTCTTTTTCTGGTTAAAACATTTAAGTGCATCTTCTTTCCTAACCCTCAGGAAAACAAAAACAAAACAGAAGCCCTAACCAAAATCTGTTATTTTAGCAAGTAAGATGTGTGCAGAAGCACTCTTGGTGAAGATGCCATCGTAAATTAAGGTAATACTTCCATTACAGTCACTGAGTTAAGTCGGGGTAGAGACTGCAGGATCTGGGCGTTACCTGAGCAGCCTCTGAAGCAGCACAGTAAGGGAGTTTGCAGGTTTGAGGATCTGGGGCCAGACTCTCATCTCACTTGTGTTGGTGTGATACCACAGAAGCTAACGGAATTTTACTGATACACTAAGGACTACACGTGGCTCTTTTGTTGCAAGTGAATCCACTCTCAGGGTCACCGGTGTCCTTCTGGATCCGTCCCTTCCAGAATGGGGCCCTGATCAATAGGCAGATTATTGCCTTTGAAGTGATGGATGGCAATCCTACAACCCCACTGGTGGGCTGCAAGTGAGAAAAGCATTTTGCCTGTACACAGCGTAATGCCTAAGGACTGGTTCCTTTTATTCCTCTGCTTGATAACATGTCAGTGGACACAACTTGTAACCCCATCACCCATGTATTTTTATTTTTTAAATTAGGCCACTGTGGAAAATGGTTCCTCCTGTCATTCAAAGCAGGGGGTTACATACCAAAATTGTTTTGGCTTAAGTCTCAGGACTGGAATTGCTTCCCTCTCACAAAGTAGGGCATCTGCTCCGGCCCTCTGGAGCTAGGGGCAAGGCCTGGCTGCTGCCTGCAAAATGAAGCCTTCCTTTGGGCTTTGCCCAGTTCTCACCTGCTCGTCTTCCATGGAGCTGGGCCTGCACATCCCTGCCATGGCTCCCCGTCACCCTGCCTGTCAGTGGTGATCTGAAGCATGGGCTCAGTGGGATTAATGAATGGTGGGAGGTTGCCATCATCCCAGGGCACTGGCTCGGGCTCAGCTGCAGACCAAACATCTCGTGAACCTCCTCCTACCTCCCCAGTTTTGGTACGGATGCTGTTGCCATTCAGAGGAGACCCTTGGCAAGCTGCAGTTTTGGTGCTTTTGGCAGGAATGATCCACAGGTTGGTCTTCTGCCTAGGCAAAGTGTTTCCCACGTGACAAAAAAGAGTAACTGGGGCCGGATGCAGACTGAGAAGCCTTGGTCAGAAGCTGACCTGTGTAGCTGTCATCTGACATGAGCTCTGGATGCCAGGCATAGCTCTGTCTGTGGTCTCGTCCTCTGTGTCGGTAAAGGTCCTCCTGCTCTACCGCCCTGCCCTGTGCTTTTTCCAAGGGGGTGTGCTGGAGAGAGGGCACGCATGGACCACGGCGGTGCCGTGTGGCACAAGGGAAGGGATTTGCTGTTACTTCACCATCTGCCTGGCAGAACCGATTTGCTGCGTTTGTGCATTTCTGCCTACAGAAGCTGGCATCATATTAAGGCACTTACCATCGGAGATATGCTAATAGCAAACTTTCAGAAAAATGACAGAGCAGCAATCAATGTCTCGTTTGTTTATAAGCAGTATCTTGTAGTAAGTCTTTTTCCTTCACTTCTGCTTCCCCCTTTCTTAGCAAATGACCACAGGGTACTGACCTCTCTTCTTGTGCTCACAGAAATCCTCTCTCTCTTTTTTATTTTTCCTCTGGCTTTTTTTTTTTTTTTCTCGCTATTTTTAATGCATTTTTGTTTTCTTTTTTAATGCTTTGAAAAGGCTTGGTTTATCCTCCTCCATGCTAGCACAGCTATCCATCAGCCCTCTTTTCTACTTGAGTTGTTGCTACCGACGGGCTTCCTTTATTACTATATTTTCTGTGCCTTTTCCCCCTTCTTCCCTAGCACAGTTATGTCTCTTGTTCGTCAGTCTCATACTTCTTTTTCCTATATCCCAGCCAAATATATTCGAGGAGCCCCTTACTGGTTCTCTCTAATCCCCTTCTGCAGCCCTCCGCTGTTTCCCCCGCCCTGCAGAGACCGATACCTCTGCTGCTGCTTTCCCAGCGCCGCAGGGGCCGGCCCCGTCCCTCCCTCCCAGGCTGTCGGTGTCCCCGCTCTGCCACGCTCGGCAAGCGGCACGGCACCCGGAGCCGTGCAGCGAGGCACAGCCCCGCAGCTCCACGGCCGGAGCTCCCCGCGCTGCTGGGCGCCGGCAGCGGTGCGGGGCGCGGGAGGCTGCTGGCGACCTGTCCTGCTCCCTCCTGTCCTGCTGGAGCCTGGGAGCCCTCTGATGACTTCGCAGATTTTGTAGCGAAACACACGAGTCAGGCTCCTGTCTCGAGGCTGGACAAAGGAAGGGGGAACTCCCTCGTTTGTTATATTAAAAAATAAAATAAAAAAGGTTCCTAAATGAAGAAAAAAAAAGCTGGGGCAGGAGATGACCACAGCCTCCAGCTCCTTGTGCAAACTCAAGACAGTGAAGAGAGCTGGAGGCAGGGAGTGAAACCTTGCCCGTGCTGGTACCTGATCCCTCAGCTTGCGAGAAGGAGGCATGGGGGCTGAGGTAACTCAGGAAAGGTATTTTGTAGGTGTAAACTGGCATGCCAGCATTTACATTAACTTTGTGCATTTCTATTTGTTGAAAATCCTGTCTCAGAGATTTATCTCATTTGAGTTCTTTGTGAAAAAAAAATGTACAAGCATTCACACAGCCGTCTGATGAAGTTGCTTGAAGTATACATTGATAGATGTCTAGATACCTCAGCATCAATTTGGGTATGGAATTGCTTAAATTATCAAAATATTGACATAAATCCTTATACAAAATTAGACACTTCTGTTGTGAGTGGTACTTTTTTTTTGTTTGTTTTTCTCCTGCTGTCACCAGTCACTGCTATCACAGCCCAGCCTAAAGGGGAATTTCCCCCTAGTTCTTTGCAATAAAAGAAAAAAAAAAAAAGAGAGAGAAAGGGAAAAAAAAAAAAAAAAAAAAAAGAGAGAGAGAAAGAGAGAGAGAGAGAGAATTTCCTGACTGCAGGAAAAGAACTACTGGGGTAGAAGGTTACCAAGGCCTCTGGCTTCTTGTGTGTAGATGAAGAGAGTATTCAGAGAGTTCAAACACAAGTAGGAGATCTCTGAGTGCAGGAAACAAGCAACGTAGTACGAGGTGAGAGAATTAAGCAGAGAGAAGGAGGGCAGTTACCTCCTGTGCATCCATTCCTGGCAAGAGAGGTATCCAAAGAATCCTTGAAAGACACATCTTACAAAAGCTTCATTATGAGCTCTTGCTAATTTGAGAAATGTCAGAAACGCCAATATTATTCTCCACGCAGCTCTCGGGCTCTGTGTGTGTATCTGATCGGATGGCACTTTCTGATAAACGCGAGCTGTCTACTCGTTGCGCAGCGCCTGGCAGAATGGCGTCACTGCAGTCTAAGTGAATAATATCTGAACTCCATTCACTACCAAGCAAAATCTCGGTATCGTGTCTGCTGCCACGGGGCGTGAAGAGCCCTGCTTGGTTTTTGCTGCAGTGGCTGTGGACTGTCACCAGCAAGACCCATTCCTAGCCCGCGGCTCCACCGAGGATTTCTGAAGTACTTGTTCTAGTTCAGTACCAGGAGATGCTGGAGGTGTGCAAAATGTAGTCAAAAACAAGTGCATAGGATTTGAAGTTTTCCTCCCTCTAACAACACAAATACTGTCTCAATGATCTTCTGGAGCTTGCCTGGTGGTGGTGGTGGGATTGCACGGGGCGTCCCCTCTTCCATACAGCCAGCGCCTTTCCCAGCAATGCCATGCAGATCCCAGGCTCAAAGGGCAGCTGAAATATCAGCCTTGGCTGCAGCTGCTACCTGGAAATCTGGAGACTGTTGTCTTCCTTATTTCATCTGTCGCTAGTCAGCTGGAAAGCACAGTGACCTATGAGTAATGTGGCCATCCCAAACTCATGCTGATAAAACCTTTACTCTACCTCCTCTCACCATCTCTCCCTTTCTATCTCTCGGAGATGTTCTGATCCAATCTTGACTTCCTTTGAGGTAGGGCATTCTGGCTTAATGCCCTACCCCCCTTGGAGAGTCAGAGAGAAATGATTTTGAGTTTGTTGGCTTTTTTGTTGTTGTTGTTGTTTTTGCCTGACAGACTTGTCTGCAGAGCTTTTATAGCAGTGAAAAAGGATATGACTCTGTGGCCATAACCCAGGGGCCCTTTTGGACACTGCTCCTCTCAATCCGTGGCTGCTGTTGAGGGCATAGCAGAAGAATTTCCAAATCCCAGAATATCAGCGTTGTCATAGGGGCAGTAAAGCACCAGGTGTCGTTCGGAGCAGCCCAGAGCTGGGAGGTAACAGAGCTCACTTGTTCTTTGCTCTCTCCACCTTCTTGACAATATCACATGTAATCTGGCTACCACTTGGCAGTCAGTCCACTTGGCATATTTTGGTAATCCTTTGCTTCAGGGATGTTTGTATCATTAATGAATGTTTCTTTTTTTGTTCCATACAGGTCTGCTTGGTGGATATTAAGGCAGACTTCTACAGGTGAGGGACAACTGTCTGCAGATCTCCAGGTAATTGCTGTTGTTTCTGTTTCTTTCGTGAGCTGCTCTGGTTGTTGTGACCTTGTCTTCGATTTTAGGCTGCAGTCCCCATCCCTTACCCCCTGTGTTTGCCACCTCATGATCAGAGTGTTGTCCTGAGCTGCATCTTAGAGCTACTTGGAAACGTGAAGTGAAGGATATGCTGGCTGCCCACTCAGTATGCAGCTCTTGTGTCCCACTGGTAGCCTTTGACCAGAAACCTGCAAGCTGCCTATTCATATCTAAGGGGATTTGCTTGCATTTTATGAAGATATAAATGCTTGAGCACTTACTGGATAAAGAATTGTCTTTCTGTCTGTGTGATCCTGCCATAACTGTGGTTAATGGAAGAACTCAGTGGCAAGGCAATTTTCTTGTCTCTGGAGAAAAACTCTCACTTTTTAACTGGACAGAGCCCTCATCTACTTCTCACTTTTTTTTAAGGGCTGAGATTTACTTGGTGTTTCTGCAGTAGATTTCAAAATGTTTCATGATTACGTTAGTTTCCTTCCTTTCTTTGAGAAACTCAAAATTAAAGTAGGTGTATGCTTCAACAGATACCTACAAAAGAGCATTGGGTGCATTGGTTTGAAGACCACCATGCCAAGCACACTAAGCCCCAGTCCTGCTGTGACACCAAGTCCATGGCAGTAGATTAGTGCTGTGCCTGACAAGGTTGTTCAAGGCCCAGCTTTAACGAGTCAGATGAAAGCAGACTGCTTTTCAGTTTGGCACTCAGCCATCCTCGTTATGATAGTGTTTGTGTTGTAAGCTCCTTGGGGCAGGGACTGTGGCTTTCTGTAGATCTTGAGTCACTCCAAGACTGTGGCCAGCGTTCTGTGAACCAAAGCTAATAAATCAAAGCCAGCTTTTCCTCATGTGCTTCAAAACCTACTCCATTTTGGAACGAGCAAACCACGTACAGCTCGCTGCAGGCTTTGTCAAATTATTCCTCCCCTTCACACTTGGACTCTTCTTCATTTTCCACACACTTAATACTCACCCAGCTCCTTTCTGTAACTGGCAGCTGATCCAATTACACACTAGAGGTAGAAATGCTGAAGTCTTACAGTTCAAATGTGGAATGATATGCATAGTCACTTTGTCACTCAAATCCTTAAAAAAAAAAAAAGAAAGAAAGAAAGAAAAATCAGACTAGCTGGCCATAATTAAGGGCAGAAAATAGAGCACACAGTTAATATCTCCGTGGTTTGCCAATACCGGGATGTCACAAGTACCAATCAGGAAACTGGAGCCATGTGGCTTCCCAGATAAAAACATGGGCTTTTTTCTTCTGGGGCTACAGTTAAATCCAGCTTAAGGTTCTAAATTAAACGAGTCCCTTAACCTCTGCAAGTGCACGCGATCCCTCCAGGTCAGAGCTGAGGTTATTGGCAGGTCAGCATGGTGAGGCTTGTATTCTCTTGCCTTCAAAAAAACTTAGTGGCAGAAATGAAAGAATTAAGGTCCAACCCCTGGCAGAAGGCCAAGAAGCCAGAGGTGTATGGGCAGCAGCCCCCAGATGGAGGGGTGCCACAAGAGGAAAACCTGAATTATCAGAGGACATGAATGCAGGCAGGGCCGTTTCGGGGCATAGTAGGTCTCACTTGCTACTGCTTTGTGCAGTGAGGCACTTCATGGTAATGAACTCGTCTGCTGCTCACAGGCAGTGGGATCTCAAAGGTAGGCTAAATCTGGGGTCAGCTGGATGGTGCTGTGTTCTGCCTGAGCTGTTTTCTGGAGTCCCCCATTTACTTTTCGTTGCATTAACAGTACAAAACTGTAGCCTGAGTCCCAATGTCACCATCAGAATGTGCAGCTCTTGAACTATGCAAGTTGCCTGTGCAGAGTTGTGCCGAGATCGAGCTTGTATTTAGTGGAAAGGATCCCACTCACTCACTCGGGATAATAATGAATCCCAGTAATAACGATCCACTTTGAATTGTAGGTAAAGGTAGGATGTAGACATTGCATAACAACAGCTACTCCTCATCTGCACTGTTGGCATTTGCTGCTGTGTGCACAGAGGGCTTATTTGTGCGCCTACTTCCAGAATTATATTTCTGGAAAATTCTGGTTGAGATTCTCAGCTGTACTTTTGTTCGGGATTTTGCTCAGAGAGCCAGTTCATTCAGCAGAACAAGCTTGTAAAACTGTGCAGCAGTAGCCCACTAAAGCATCTTCCACATTACCAAAAATGTAGGAACCTTCAAAGCCTCCAAGCACCTCCAGCTCCCACCAGAGAGCTAGAGCTGAGACTCCCATATGACAGAAAACAAGCAATAATTAAAAATCCCTATTTTGCCCAAAGAATTCCTTTGTTCGAGGTATGTAAATGTCTTTGCTTGCTTGTAAGTGATTTCATTTTTGGTAGTTCCCTAGCTCAGTAATCTGAGCTTGGGAATAGAGGAGTCTAAAAGGAGTGTTACACTGAAACAAAGCACCTGTCTTTCAGTCAAGACTAAATTGACAAGCAACAATTTAGTTGTCTAAACTCAGAGCTTTCAGGATTTCAGACTACATAAATGTCAAGATGCCTAGGTAGGGCTCAAAGGTGAGCGACAGTGTAGGCAAATATACATTGGAACTTCAATTATCCAAACCCTGATAACTCTCAGTTACCTGAAGTTTAAACATGTCTCCCCTCACTCGTAGTTTCCACATTTTTCTGTAAAATCCCTTTGTACGGAATTGCCTATGTCTTTGCCCAGCATAGTCTGTGAACTTTAAGAACTCGTCTCCTAAGGAGCTTAGTGTGTCTGCCAGATCACAGCATCCGCAACCCCTTTCTGACAGAGCCTATAATTATCCTTTCATGTTACCTGTTACATTTGGATAGAAGTATTAAAATAAATAAATCTTCATTGTCATCTTTGTTGTCTCCAGCTGCACTCCACTTCTCCTTAGGCATGGTGTCACTGGGGCACCCTTCATCGCAATACAGACCATGGAAACCATGTTCCTTTACTAATTCAGCATGGGGACGTTGTGTCCTCTAATGAGCAGCTTGGATGGACTTCACTAGTTAGCAGAATTCACCATTGGTAAGTTGGATTTCACAGACAAAGTTATTTGCTTGGTTACTCTCCTGTAGCACCTTTGACATCAACTTATATCTTAGAGTCAAATATGCTTCAGTATCCATACTTTTGGAGCCTTACGTGCCTTACGTGTCTCCTGTCTGTGGAGATGAGTGGTAGAGGGAGTCCCTCTCCTCTTGTCCTTGCTCTTCAGCAAGCAAGCATTGTCCCCTTTATTCTTTAGGGGAGGAACCTGAGACAGGGTGAGGACAGGAGATGCTTCCCAATTTCATCCCCAGTAGCAATGCTCTGGGGGAAAGAGCATCTGAATACACCAGTAGGATGAGCAGACCATTCTGCAGTAGGAGAGATGGCACACACTCATCTCTGCTGTGGTCCCTTTTCACATAAATGTTCATTAGTGGCACTGCGGAATAAAAGTTGCTGTGCAAGTGTTGCCTGCTCTGCAGTGGAGGACTTTTGGGTGGAATGAGGTCTCTGAACACAAAACTGGCAGCATGAGGAAGAATAAGGGTTTTTTTTGGCCAGGTCAGGCAATGTCTGCCTTCGCTTTAGCTGAAGGCAAAGAGCTTGATCCTACCAGAACAAATGGCATAAGACACGGAGGATCCAGCATTGCAGAAGAAAATAAAATCCTTTTCTCCATTGAAAGCAGAATTGCATAAGAGAACTAGAAGGCAAAATGCAGTCCAGTTTCATCTGTTGCTTTGACCAGGAATGAGAAGGAAATTAAACTAAATGGAGATACTGTAAATTCTGTGGGTAAAAAGAAAACATTCTCCTGGCAGCAAACTAAGATTGCAAAGAAAATATAGCAACAGGGGACAGTCCAGAGAGTGCCCATTTCAATATTTAGGAAGTCCTAGTGTCTTAGGTGTTCTGTGGTGATCAAAAATTGAAATAAATTTAAGTTGCATTTTAATTGAATTACACAATGACATCAATTTAAACATTAGTAAACAGATGCAATTTTGTGCAATGCTTTAAATTACATTTCTCACATATGCATTTAATTTAAATTTATTGAGATGGTTATTTATGTTAATAAAATAATTAAAAGCAGTTATTTAAGAGTAACTATGAAATAGCTGTGTAACTACCTATATTAATAAGACAGTTAGTTAAGGGATAATGTCTATTGCTTTATAGTGTAATTGCAATAAACAGCTGCTGAGTTTGATTAAGAGCTGAAGTGGAGCTAAAGTGTTTGAGCAATCTCAAAAGCTATTTGTTGTAAGTGTACTACAAAGCAATAGCGATTATTCCTATTATACCAAAAGCCATAGCATAAACATTAAAATATATTAAAACTCCTTAGTATAATGTTTTTTTTTCTTGGTTTATTCAAGCATCTCCCTGGGAATGGTGGGGCTAGAGAAGGAGAGGTGGGGCTTTTGTGGGGAAGAGGCTTTTGGGGGGCAATAATGTGGTCGAACACAGTTTTCTTCATATCCCTATTCCCCCCTGCGTGAGAGTACAGCTAACTGCAAGGAAGGGCACCATCTGTGTTTGGGGGCTGTGTTTTCTCAGGGGTGGCACCATTAAAGAATCTTTAGCTGAATCCCTCTCAAACTTTGTAGGAAAATTTCAGCATTGATCTCAGGTCTGACCTAGGAATTTCTTCAGCTTTTTGTTGGAATGTAAGGAGGGAGAGCTGAGCATATAGTACAAATCCTTCTGCAACTTTGTCTACGAAATGGCTGCTGCCACTCCATAACTCCATCATTAACACATGAAGCAGACACTTCCTGGTCCCCAAGCGTATCCTGCTTTATGGCACTGACACATACCTAAACCACAGACCATTAATTTTCAGTGGGATCAAGTAAGCAAATAGGCATTACTTGTATCGCAGTTGTTATTTACAAACTCCATACTCTCGGGCTTCTGGGCAGTGGGATCGTACACGACACTTTTGCCTTTAAAATTTCTGCTCTATTAGGGTGCCACAAGTTTTTTAGCAAGTCAGGAAGGAATTGCTTAATTACTTAAGAGCTGCCTTACTCACCTCTTCTTTGAGAGCAGCTCTGAATGGTAAACTCTGACACATTGAGGCACAAATGGACAGATGTAGTCAGCTGCCTCTTGCTGCTCCTAGTTCAGGCACCTCTGCGCCTGTATTAAAAGTGAAAATCTCTCAGAGACCAGAAGTGCTATGAAATGCTGCTAAGCAAAAATTTTACCGGTAGAGACTTTGCATGTTTATGGTTTTGTAGTGAACTAGGTTGGCCAAGTCCTGGAGGAAGATTTGGTGGGAGGGTAAAAACATGTCCTGTGTGATCAGGCCCAGGTCCCAAACTTCTTCTCATATTACTGGCTCTTGGGAATCACCCATGTCCTCGCTTTCCACCAGGGGGAAGGACAGGTGATTCTGTCCCTGCAGTGAAACAAGCTTGGGAAAAAAAAAAAAAAAAAAAAAAAAAAAAAAAAAAAAAAGGTGTTGCTGGTATATCTGTGCCACTTTCCTCCCTTCATTCAGTCTATCCCACAGGAGATATGCTACCTTAGGCTAACCACTCATATACAGTATTTCAAAAAACTGTCCGGCTTGGCAAAGCCCGGTGCACAGCAATTAACCTGGGTGCCAATCCACTGCTAATCACTGTGGGAAGGCTTTGGTTCTGCCTGGCTACGGCAGCCGTCATAGGGGCGGTGTGGTACCACGGGTGCTTGCAGGCAGGACAGACATGGGGCACCAGGAAGGCGCTGCTGCTGCTGGGATCTCCCCAGACCAGCCCCTGGGTGCCTCAATGGCAAGCGGGACCTGCTGCGCTCTGGCGGCTGCTACCTCGGGAGGAGCTTAGGCAATGGCAGAGAAGCCCACCCAACATCCTCGTCTTGTTAAGCTTCTGGGGCTTGCAGCCCTTCCTAACTCTGCCCTGGGGAAAAACTGTGTAACAATGGATAAAAGACTTGGGCCTCCCAGCTTAGTTACAAAGGATTCTCTTCACTCATCCTCTTAGTGAGAAATCCAGTTGAATGCTTTTTGAAATCTTTCAAATATTAAAAATAAAATAAATCTTCTTATTCCATTCCCCGGCGAGATTCTCGACAGCAGTGCCATGTTGTTGTGCAATTCAAGTCCTCTAAAATGTCGAAAGGACCCCCGTCAGCACTGTGGCTGCAGCCAGGTACACAGAGAAAATGTTATTCCGTTCTTTGTGTGCCTTCAGAAAGCTGAAGGCAAAAAGCCCTTGAGCACTGAGAAGGGGAAGGTACAGTGGGTATTAAAATCACTGCTACCGGGCTGCAGGAGGCTTATCGCTACTAGCTGGCTTGGTTGGGATCTGTTTTGGAAAAGGTCTGGAGAAAGCCGTGATGTTTCAGCCAGAGACAGGGCAGTATTGCTTACCTTTCACCTGGGCGCCTGAGTCATTGCTGGGTGTTGCTCAGAGCAGTTACTGTGGAAAATACTTGGCAAATCAGTTGTGAAAAGAACTGGAACCTGTTTTGGGCTGCCTAAGAAGCTGGTTTGCCTTTTCTTTTCTCCTCTCCTGAAACGCTTTCTGCTCTCTTCCCTTACTGCCAAAGTCCACGTGGAAATGCCCTACTCCCTCTTTGCACGTGGGTTTCAGCCCAGTGGGGCTGCCTCAAACCCCCCTGAGGTTACTTATAATCTGACAGGGTTGGGAAAATGAAAGCTGTCCCTGGGTGCTGTCATGAAGGGACTCATGAAGTGACCCTGCCACCTTTGGTCTTAGAAGACATTTTTCTTTGCAGAGAAAGCTTTGACCAAAACATGGTTGTCATTGTTTGGTAGACAAAATATTTTCATGGGAAGCTCTTGCAAGCAGAAAAGTTGTTTCTTCTCTCTGCCTTGCAATCTTTCTCCGTCCTCCCAAGGACCTGTTGAATATTCAGCATCACCTGATTTTAAACTCTTCCTTTAAAGTCTTTGGAGCCTCTCAGTGTTATCAGAGGTCATACTGGTAGACTACCCTGGGTTAGAGCACACGAGAACCTGAATTTCTTAACAGTAGCTGTTTTCAATAAAGTATATGTTTAGCTTCATGTAAAAAACATCCACTGGCCCTGTTCGATTTTTTTTGACATCTCACTATCTCTGAATTTAGCTTTGGTTCATTAGTCAAGGAAATAAACAGCCACATTTCTTATTATTCACACTATCACAGAGTGTATTCCAAGCCTATACATATCCTGTAGCTTGTTAAATAATTCTTTATCCTTTAAGAAATTCCCATTAATCTCTGACCAAGAAGAGCAATAATAGGTTAGTTAGTCATCATATATAAAAATCTGAATCATTTTTACAAGTATCTTTAATGGCTTCCATTAATTACGTGTCTTCATAAAAAGCTACCCCTCTCAAACACAGCATCCTTTCATTCTTCAAGAGGATCTAATTTCTGAAATAACTGAAATTAAGGCACTGATGCTTTGTTTGGGCAAATTGAGCAGAAAAAAATACTTACACATCTCAAGCAGAAGGTACAAGAATCATGTTCTATTAACTTGTCAGCTATCTTCGTATTATTAGCAACATTTTACAAGTCAACCCAGTGGACTGCTATGATTAGTGCTACACTGACAGCAAGATATTCCGTGCGTACTGGGTTGGGATTTTAGCAGTAGCCCAGGTGGAGACGAAACTTCTTCTGCTCTGCTCTTTGCTTTGCCCCACGTGTCCTGGGCTCAGGTTTTGTGGTGGCTGCGTGGTCAGCAGGAAGGGGGCCATTACCAAGGGCACGGTGTGCTTCCCACCCTGTCCCTACTTCCTCCTCCTGCCCGCCCTGCTCTGAGGAGTGTTGGGTTTCCCTGTGCTCAGCAGCCTCGCTGAGGGGGCATCTTTAGGGGCAGATGATGTTTTAGCCTATCATTTCTCTGATGAAATGCACATCTTTTGGGGGACAAAGCGGTCCCCTGAGGTGGACAGGCAGGCGGGACCAGTCCTTTCAAGGGCAGCTCAGACTTCTGGCAGATTAAAGACGCTATGAAACCACGGACAGGAACATTACATAGTTCATTCCTTTTTTCTTGTTCTTTCTTAATTTAAGTGTAAGTTTGCTACCATAAACCCACAACAAAAGGCAATATTCATTGCCCTGCCATCAGGGCTGGACTGAACGGTATTTTCAAAAATCTTTCAGAACAGCATCTCCTGTGTTCATGTCTCTTCCTATGAAGACACCAGAGGCCCTGAGTAACGGATACAAATTTTCAAGGTCAAATGTAAAACAGAGGTAGCCTCTAATCCTTCATGGCATCTTTAAACCCTTCCATAGTCCATTCGCTGAGAAACACAGAAAAAGGGAGGGTGGCACTGAAGCCTCTTTCTTTGCTGTTTTATTTCAGGTCATGTAAGCTTGCTCACTCTTGTGGAAGGCCTAAGGAGCTCAAGGAGGGCTTTAAAGAAGAGATCTTCCTCTCCTGTTCAGTTGAATAGTCATGAATTAGACTCCTGGGAGACTAAGACTGTATAAATGCTTAAGGAAATCTTTTGATTACACATAGTTTTAAAAGATGCTAAAAGCAGTTCTACTACAGTTACTGGTGGATTTTATGTACTTATTTATCTTAATTTATGATATTTTTCCCCTTCCCTGGGAAGCAAAGACTATCAATAGATAAGGGAAAGAATTCTGTGTTTTTGTATGCAGTATGAGTCCAATACTTGGCCAAGACCCAGATCTATTGTGGCAAGAAAGTAATAGATGAACTAACTAGGGACCCAGACTCTCTGGCTAGCATCCAAGAAACATTAAAAAATGTAGTACTGCACATAACAAGTAGGAAGATGCATGCAAATGTTGATGTCTTATTGAAAATAGTTAACTTATTAATATGTTGGGTTTATAGGCATGCGTTTGGATTTTAAAACCTACTGTCTAAGTTCATGCCCTGAAATTATCTGTTGAACTATTTCCCTGAAATAGTATTTAAAGTAGTGCCACACTGGTGAGGTACTGAAAAAAATGGCACTGCTGGATCCCTAGGGATGGAGTGATTCCTTTGGGAGCATCAGTACTGAAGTAGTGGAAGGGGTCCAATTCAGCTCTCAGGAAGGTTCCTAAGCAATGGTCCACTTTGTTTCTTCACCATGTCTTCCCTGCCTGCAAAGAAGCAAGTCATGCATATGGCCCTTAGGAGTTTGTCATGCAGGTAGCAGCATTCAGTGTCTATAGGTTCATGTGAAAGATGTGGGTCAAGAGCTTTGTGTGGTACCCGGAGCATTAGAGACTGAGGATCATTGGTTAGTATAGGATTTAGTATGACATTGATGCCAACACCTAGAAAGAACCTTATTCCTGTGAGTCTTCTTCTAATGGATGCAAGGTATGGCTCATATTGTCATGTCCATGCTGCTTATGACTTCCAAGTCTGGAGAACATTATAGTTTTCCATCTAGATCTGTTTTGTCCTCCAGCCCTGGTAAGCTATAAAAGGTGATTTGGTCACCCCTCTTGCAGACAGTCCCTGTAAGCAAAAAGGTCCATGATTTTGCATAGCTACTGGCTGAAAGCATAATAGGTGAGGAAAGATGCTCAAGTCTTGACTTTTCATGTGCATTTATATGCAAGCCAGATGCAATCTGATTCCCAATTAATGGCATACAATTGGTAATGCAACCCTCAAATGTTTTTATTTTCACTGCCAGAGGTGTCCTCACCATTTTGCACGTTGGTTTGAACATCCATTAAGAGTATTTTGTTGCACACTCGCCGGTGTGTGCAAAGTAACTGCAATCACAAAAGTGCAAAGAAGTGTATAGGAAGAAACCCACTGGAAAAGTAGGTGAGGTCTAGATGAGACAGTGCGTATAGAGCAGACAGTACTGTCCTGTGAAACATTACAGGAGTTTCAAACGATAATTTCTCCCTATCAAAGCAATTAGAAGAAAGATTCAGCAGCTGTACTTTTATTCACAATCATAGCTACCACTAGCATTCTCAAGAGGTGTTGAATTCCTGTTTCTTATGCTTTTGCAGTAGTATTTTATCCCTTTTCCTCTAGAATTATATGTATTTTTAGTAGGGAATGGTTTAATGTTAGGACTACCAGGTGAATGGTGAGACTTAGTTTTCACTTTTTTTTTTTTATGTGACCTTGCTTATTCCCTTATTCCCCATTCCCATCCCATCCATTTCGTAGGAGCTGGAAGACCAGTTTCATGGCTGATGTTGTACTAAGCAAGCTTGATTGTGCAGTGTTGTGTGTTCTTTTTTTCTAATCTCTCAACTCTAATTGTTGCATACAAATTGTTTAATAAATAATGTTGGACAGGGAAAAAAAAAGAATAGATATTAATTAAGAAAAGGATTTAGGCTGACTCAGTTTCATACATGAGACAAAAGGTTAAGTAAATGCCAAGGCCGCTATGCCTCTTCAAACAATGAATATTAGTTTTAGAATCATTAATGTCTGCTTAGAAAACAGAGTCATACTGGAGACTTGTATGCCAAAATAACCAAGGCCAGGGCTGCTTCTTTTCAATCTGAAACTAAATTATTCTCCAATAGAGGGCTAAATGTATGCAATTAACAGTGCTAGGTAGGACAACAGGGAATGCCACTTTTAATATGTAGCCAAATTGAGATCAAGTTTTTCTTTGAATCTGGTAACTTGGACATTTAATATGCACAACCAAGCTCTGCAACAGAATTAGTGAAAAGAAGGAGATAATTAACTCCTTCACTGCTTGTCAATGGAGACAGAGTGATTAGCCTGCTGTTTACTGATTTCTGTCTTCTAAAGTTGCTGGATCTACAAAAGCGATGTTTTTTTCAAGTACCTTCTATACGTGGACAAAGATTAAGACAGTTGTCTAGTCTCTATTAGGAAGGGGATTACCACATTGTATTCTTAAAGAAAACTTCATCCTGGGAAAGATTAGTTTCTCAGACAGGGGGGAGCTGAGGTTGGAACAAATGTGACCATACGAGTTTAACTAAAAGTGCTTACTCGGTTTCTGAGTCGAAAAGCTTTAAGAAGAGTGGGCTGAAAGGCTCAATTGTATATTTTAAAACTAAATAACAAAATACTTTCTAAGCAAGTGCATGACTCTCGTCGGTATGTAGGCAAACATTAAGGTGCTTATTAAAACTTCCCAGCACCCTCAAGTGCAAAAGAAATGTTCTCTACTAGACAAGACAAGTTACTTACATGTTAGCATCACCCATTTAGTATGAGTGTACCTAATAATGGTACTTATTTCCCATCCAGTGGTTTCTAGGAAGATGAGTATATTTATTCCCCATTTACTGCAGGGAGGTCAGGTAAAAGTTGGTGAAGTGACTTGCATAAGGCAACTGTGTTGAGCAATGCCCAAATGGGTCTGGAGCTCATCTCCAGAGTCCTCAATAAGCTATAATCTCATAGAATTTGCCTAGGATGTCTGTAAGTTACAATTTTTGTAGGGCTACAAATCCAGTCCAATTGCTGCTGGCTGTCTTTCTAGACCTAGTCTGGCTCTGGAAAGTTGAAACCTGCAAAGTTCAAATTTTATTTTCAGCTTCTAATTGTATCTAAACTAAGTCAGTGCTTCCTTGCTCTGTGTTCTGCTTGAGCATAAAGCAAAAGGGCATTATTTCCCACTGTAACTCAGTCTCTTCCCCCCTCGAGAAGACTTTCAAAGCAGTGCATTCGGTTGCAGCAGTGACTCCCACGGAAGTCAACAGCCACATGCAAATAAATCCTCTGGTTTGGAAACGGTGCACTTGAATAGTTCAAGTTTTGTTTCTAAGGCTGAAGTGCATTAGCAGCTCTCATTTAACTGTGTAAATACTATTATGCCGAAGTCCTTTGCATTGTCATCAACAGGAAGAGAGAGCTCTGCTCTAGGGCTTGTTGAAGGGGCTGTACTGGAATGCATTGTATTTACATTCAGCATTTGTGCCATGTCTAGATCTCCCTCTCCAGTTTCTGGTGCTTGCTGCTTTCAAGAGAGAATACCTTATCTGGAGAATGGGCCTGTCCAGGGACACGTACTCAAGCCCAATTCTGAGCCTTGTACCTTGCTGCTGCTACGAAAGAGCAGTATTTTACCTGACCACTTTTAAACCATCTTCATTAAGACCATTTGGAAGTAATCGGTGCATTTTTTAATTATGAATCTTGACCTTTTCCTTTGGAGAATTTTCTCTGTGGAGATCAGGACTCCAGGTGACTAAAGTTTGTTCCCTCCTACCCAGCTGGCCTGACTGCTGGGTGTGCAGGCAGACTCCAGCATCATGAAGGTCTCTTAGCTGAGGCATCGCGGTGGTCCCAGCCACGTGCAGGGGCTCTGAGCAGACCGAGGCCCTCAGTTTGGCTCTCAAGCAGCATGGCCAATGCCATCAGGAAGAAAATCTCCAGGATGCTTAGTATCATGGTACACTCGAACTCATGATTTTATCCCTTATGGGTAGGTCTCAGCACTCCCAGTCTATCCTGACAGGCCCTGTCTCTGCTCATCCTCCCATCCATCGCATCTACCTTTGTGGCAGCACTCTGCGACCAAGCTGGGGCAGGCAGAATGGCCCCAAGCCCTTCGGCCCGATGTCACTAACCACAAAAGCAGAGAAGATTAGAGTTTAAACTGCTGAGTATTGGGAGCAGCCTGGATGTTTCTTTCCCTCTGCAAAGTGACTTTTCACAACGTGACACAGAGCATCCTCACCCCATGCTTCTTCACCGTGCCAGCCATGTGCTTGGTGGGTTTCTGTAGCCACCTGTGGTCCTGGTGTCGCAGTGACGGGGCACCTGGGATATATATACATAACGATGCAAGCCTCATATCATCAGAGGAGTCCCTAAAATAGTGAAGGAAAAGGGAAGCAAGGCTGTGTTTTACAAGACTGCTCACAGAGGTATTCCTGTTGTACTTTTATACTAACGTGCTCAGTGTGGCAGCAGCAGGGCAAGCTCAGTGAGCGCTGGTGAGCGCTGGCAGCCCTAAGCCCCTGCTGCCCCAGCGAGAGCCAGTCCCTCATTGATCTCGCCGGCTGCTCCAATCCTCTCTTCCCTCCCTCCAGGCTGCTCCAGGCCTTTCTCTCAGTGCCTTCACAGCTGGCTCTGATCTGCGCTCCCTCGGCTCCCGCCTGCGCCTCCAAACCCCGGCACGCCATCATCCTGCGCAGGCACTGCCACCGCTCCTTTCTCCCCCGCCGCTGCAAGCCACCGAGTCTCAGCTCTGCTGCCTCCCTGCCAGGTGCTACCTCTAACCTCACTGAGCCCCATGGGCTCCTTTGCTCTTCTTTTACCTTTTCTTCCTTCACATGCCCGTGTTCCCAGACAAGCCCCATCCCACTCCCCCAGGTGTGACGGCCACTGCTGGCACCTCTCTCGACACTGCTGCTCCTCCACTCTGGCTCCTGGTTGGGCAGGATTCGGCCATTGCATCTCACCGGGGCACAAAAGGTGCTAACACTGAGCTTGGTCATTCCTCAAGAGACCTCACCCAGTTTTATAGCGCAGCCCGTCCCATCAATCAGTGTATCTCTCAGTGCCGACAGGCTGGACAAGGGCTCGCCTCTGCTCCTCGCGACGTTTAATCCCCAGCGCCAAGTCGGCAGGACACCGTAGACTATTGGGTTCCGCTCAGGCATAATTCCATCATTACCATTGATTTGTTCGCTCACGCTCCCCATGGTGCTTTTAATCAACTCTCCATCTTTGTGCCTTCACACCTTTACGCTTTTCATGATTGGCTCTGCTACCTTCTGCCTCTGCAATGAAATAGTACCATAGAAATCCGCCTGCATCTTACATACATTAACAATTCCATTTCTTCTCTCTCTGGTCCAGTGAAGGGATCTCCCTCTCCCACAAAGGCACCACTGTCTCTGCAAAGCGCTCCGGTAAGCGTGCGGGGAATGGCTTCTATTCATTATTTCTCAAAGTCCGGTACAATGGGTTATAATTAGTTACTGGCCTCCTTGGTTTACTCTACCTTCAAAAGCTCTTTTATATCTTAAAAGTGAAGGGAGATGCTGACATTAATTTTGGCTGTCTTTCCATAGCATTGTGCAGAGAAGATAAAACTAACACACAGGTAAAGGGATAAGTAGCTTACTAGCCAAAAAAAAAAAAAAAAAAAAAGAGTAGCAAATAGGGTCATCATCACATTCATTTCGTGGAAGGAGTGTGGTGTTGGAGAGAACTCATTAGCCTTTTTGTTCTGCATTCGCGCCATCATTTATCAGCGGCTGTATCACATGTCACAGCTACGATCCTTTCTGGCATCCAGTGTGGGACCAAAGGGCTCCTGGAGAACGCTGAGTTTCGACGCCAGGGCTGTGCCGCGTGATGCACTAGGCACTGTATTAATTGTGGCAGATAAAATTTTTTCCAATATACTCCTAAAGGGACACTCAATAAAGCAAAGTAGTGTGATTTACCAACTCAAAGAAGCATGGACAAATAAAAACACATCATGGGCCTGTTCTTCTTTCCCCTAAACCTTCAATAGTTTGTTAGCACTGAAAGTACTTCGAGCTGTTTGGAAAAAAAAAAAACCTTAATCAGTCCACAGCAATGTGCAGGCTGCTTTCAGTGAAACACTTAATTTTAGTTGTGTCTCAAGTGACTGTGACCTGTCAAATCTTTAAAGAAGTCTGCTTCTTCTTTAAGCTATAACTCTGGCCAATTTTGTGCATGCATGTATTATCCTCCACTGCAAAGTGCAGTTTGGGAGTAGTTTTAGAAATGTACTTGGAGCTCTTCCATGAACTTAGCCCTTCCGTCTTTGCAGAAAATACCTGGACTTTTTTTTTGCAGCCTGGTAATATTGCCATCATACTAATAGGACCTTTAAGAAAGCGATATATTGAACTCCCAGCTATAAAAGCTGAGCAGAACTAGGTAGAAAGTTTGTACCCATCTACACACCTACAGGAGTATACATGTACGTATGTACACACACAGCTGTAGGTAGTGCACGTGCATGTGTTTCATAGTCACACACAAAACAGAGCATAACATTATTCAATGCCGTATCGAGGACACAAGTTCAGGTCCTCACCGCGAGTGTGCTGAGTGCGGGTCTCTGAGCAGCTGCCAGCTGAGGCCTGTCCACATCTCGCACCAGAAATATGTGGGAAGGGAGAGAACTGCAGCCTTGCTCAAGCAGCAGAAGTTGCAGTTAGCATTTTAATACATCATTTAAGAAAATGTCTCATGCTTGAAAGCAGTACACATCTACCATCCCATATGAGCACAGGGGAAATGCTTGTTTAAATAGTTCGAGCACCAGAGCAGGACGTGCGGAGGCTGATCCCAACCCTCTAGACTTGGGCAAGTCAGTTAACCCTGTGACTCGACTGCTGAGAGCAACGGCGTTTGCTTACCCCACAGGCAGATTGTGAGGATTAATTAATATTTGCAAAGTGCTTTGAAGATGAAAAGTAGCATGTTAAGTACTATAAAGTATTATTAATAGTGATAACAAACTGATAATTTTGGAGTATGTAAGTCTTTTCTTAACCTTTTCTAGCAAGACCTTTGATTTCAAACAGCTGAAGAAGTGATACAACTGCAGCCAGAGTGCCTGAGCCCCTGTTTTCCAAGGCACTGGGGTTATGCTGATGGAGCAAGGCACTAAATAAGTACAAAACACATTCAATTTCACCTTAAAATAAATATGTTGCAAAATACAGTATGATGCAGTGTACTTTCCATGTACCAAGGTAATATGCCTGGGGTGATTCAGTCTGTCAAACGTGTTAGAGTGGAGCAGAACAGCTTTGGAAAGATTCAGGCTCTTTGTGTTTGGAGCCTGTGCTTTGTCTTCTACCAGCTCTGAATGCATCCCAAAATTTCTGCGTTTTGCATGTGTCCTGGTGATGGCTTCAACCAGCAGCTTCCTGCTCGCCTGCTCCTGGCCGAGCCACGGTGACTTGCGCGGTCACACTGGGCACAAGCATTGCTGTGGGAGGCTCAGCGAGCTGCGAGCCTCTCCTTGGGCCATCCGCGGCCTGTGCTGCCCAGGGAAATACCCCGGTTGCTGGCAGTCCCCTGTGTGCAGCCACGCGGGGAAGGTCGGGAGCAAGAAGTAGTGACGTGCAGAGCACGGGACTGCATGTTGCCAGCAAGGGCTCCTGCCGTTACCCATTCGGATGTTGTGCCAAGAAAGTCAGGCACTGATGGCGGCCCCAGTCAAGAGGAAGTCTGTCAAGGTATTTAATCTGAAACAAGAAACAGTTCAGGCTTGTATGGCCCGGGTCTTTAAGGCCAGTTTTCTGGCATTATGAAAAATGCTTTCCCTCTGAGAACTTTTGAGATCTAAGAATTTTGTCTGGAGCATAAAACAGTAGGACTCTCATGAAGAGTAAAATTTATTTCTTTGCTTGATAGGGTCAAGTAACTCTAACTGGGATTAGCTAATGTTTCACAGAGCCTGATGTTTTTGAGGCTAGGGAATCCCTTGAGGAAGGAAGATATCCACGTTTGATGAGAAGCTTCTAATAAAATTAGATATTGCTTCTGAACTTATCAAAGGAAAATGGGAAGCAATGAAAATTAAAAGTGTAGCTCTGAAATCTTGTAGAACCCTGACAAGATAATGATCTGGCATTCACTGTCCACAAGTTTTTCCTTGTTCTGCCCCATTTCCCATGCACACACAGTCCTGCACACACAACCCCTGCTTCTTTCTCCAGTCAGATGACTTCAGTTGTCTCTCTCTCATTTCCCCTGTCAGCAGACCCACCTCTACACTCCCCCAGGCAAAGAAAAAAAGAGAGAGAATGAGAGAGAGGGAGAAAAGAAACAAAAGAGAACAGCAGTCAGGCTGGGGTAACTTGCCAAATCCCAAACTTTCTCGGATGAGTTATTGCTGAAGACAGGAATCACCAGCAAAACAAAGGATAATCTCCAAGACAGCAAATATAGCTGTCCTATTCCCTTAATCTCTTTCTGAATTATTAAGTGAAGACCTGGGACATTTCCGAAAAAGCAGGACTTCTTTTATGGGAGGGAAAAGGCTTGTGGCTTTGACAATTTGTCTGTGGTCAGAAGGCAAACTCGGGGGCCAGTGTTCCTTATGACTTCTACATGAACAAAATAGGAGACAGGAAAAGGAAAGTAGAAATAAGATGTTTTGAAGAAGGGGAAAGCACTTCCACCACTGCTAAAAATACATGTTTTAACTGTTTGCCTTCCTCTCTGCAAGCAGTTAAACTTTTCACTCTAGGAAAGATCAGAAATAGGAGAGATTTTCAGACTGTTTGTACTGTATCTATTTTCTGTGTTCATCGACTGTTCTTTCTTCATGCAACCTTTGTCTGGAAACTTGCTTGCCAGAGACACCAAAAGAAATTCTTTGCATTATCCTTTTCTTTTCACGGGATTCTCCCAAGATAAGCTCTACCATACATGATAGTGGTTGCTAAAAACAAACTAGCTATGGGGGGAACAAGTAGGGGGGATACATAATGTGAAGTGAGAGTCGTGATTTTATTATTGCCCAGTGTACAACAGATAGAAAATCTAGCTGTTCAAAATCTGGAATTTGATCTTTCTTTTTGGTTCATTGTGCATGCACCCTGATACCTGAAACTCTAGCAAGGATGCTGCTCAGGTTTTCTTTTTCCTTTTCCTCTCCTTTTCTTTTTTTCTTTTTTTTTTTTTTCCCCTCCAGGTGACTTTAATCTGTAATATCAGCAATAATCACTGTGGTATTGTTGCCTAGGCATTCTTGAAGAGTCAGAAGTGGACTGTAATTGAAGAGTTCATTACCAAGATCAGTTGGCTCCTTGATTACAGTGGCAAGGTGAAATATATATCCTCACCAAAAAGCAACTGCTAAACCTTTAGAGAAGTCACCCACTTTTCACTCTTTATCATTAGGACCCCGACAAGCTTGTCAGCAAAATTAAAGGTATGTCATTCACATCGTGCATGCATTGCAAAGGACTATAAACCTGCCAACCTCTTTGATGAAATAAAAGGGTTTTATTTATGATTCATGTAGGAATATGAGGTTATTTTTATTCTGTCAGTACACTAATAATCAGACAAGAGCTCAGGAAATGAGAAGGCAAACTGACAGGGAAGGTTCTGATAAAGGGGAACCCTCTAGGGTATTTTGCCCCCTTTGTAATCTCCTCCTTTTTAGTGAGAGGTTATAAGCATGGCATAGCATGATCTTGCAGCTAGCTTGGCTCATAGGAACAAAGAGAGTAGCTACCTAGAAGGACCTGCGGTATAATTCCACAAAAAAAATACTTCCACCAGAGAAGTCTGCATTGCTGTGGTGATGTGAACAGGAGCACTCAGTCTGCTTTTCCAAGAGCACAGTGAGTTGTAAAGATACCATTCTCTTCTACTTGCTTTCCTACTGGGCAACAAGACTAATCTTAACAAAAAAGGAGACCGTAAGCCTCATACAGAGCCATTGCAAATTCGTTACCTATTTGTTTTATACTAATTTGGACCAACCCAAAGCCGAGCATTTTCCAGGCACTCCCAGCCTAGCTGAACATGAGATACAGCAGCACAGTACAGGGAGGATGGGGAAGTAACTCCCTTCGCAGTCCCTGGTCAACATCTTTGCTTGCGGAGGAGCTAGGCAGCAGGCTACATTTCAAAGCGTGTCTTGTCCTAGATGTTGCAAATGTTTTGGCAGTCTGCAACTGCTTCTGTTCCGTCCTAGCTCAGCGAAGCTTCTGGAAGTGCATTTTGTGCTTACTGGTGTAAGCTGTCATTCATGCCACAAGCACCACCATGATTACAGAAACACTCCTTGTGAGTAAAAAGGTATCACCGCGTTAGCTGGCTGGCCTTAAGTACAGTAGTTTGCTGAACAGTGGTGTGCTGGCAGGAAAACACAGACTAGCAAAATATATGCAGGATGAAGTGAAACAAAGTTCACTGGAGGAAAGAAAATAATACTAATCCTTCATTCAATAAGCAGTGAGTTAAGTACATTTTGCATGTTGAAGAAATGTAAAAGCAAAGGGAAGAAAGCACACATATAAAGGTGGCGGGACTGCCTTGCTCTCTAAAGACAACATGTGGGGCATTTAGATATTAATAATACCAGGAGTTATGCCCAAGCTGCTAATATAAAATGCAGCCTCTGCTTTAAGGTTCCACAGAGTTTCAGGGTGTTTGAAGGTGTTTGAATTCCCTCTGACCAGAGAATCCCGCTGAAGTGAAGGGATGATGTTAACATTTTCATGCATTGTTTAAATCATTGAATAGACCTACAGAGGACTATAACCAGTGTTTAAGATGAGATTACAATTAATCTCCAGCTTTGTGATCTCTGCCATGATTTTCCATACTCAGATTTGTGCCTCACAAAGGTTTGAGAACTTTGGGTTTGGGTACATGGGGCTGGCTCTGAAAGGATGAGTCACAATCCAAGCAGCAGAGATGCCCTGAACAGAAATAGTCTGGTTGTTGGACCTACAGCTAGTCTCTCTGGACGTCTTGGGCATCCCCACAGTGACATCTCTCCCGGTCTTGTTGCTTGTCCTACACCATCCCACTGATGCTAAGATTAGGGGTAAGTCATCAGGCATTTACAGAGACTTACTGCACTGCTGCCCACTGTGTTTTACGTGTTCTGCTCCAAGCAGCACCTGGAAGAGATGGTGAACACATTTCCCTCTGTATTCTCTTTCCCTTTTCTTAGCCTCATGGTGCTTTCTGGATAGTCACCTGCTTTCTTTTCCCATGGAGAGTCATGGAATCAGCTATCAGCTTCTCTTCTTGTCAGTGTTTGCTTTTTTTATTATTATTATTTTTTTAGCAGCTACAGCAAAACAATTTCTAACCATTTAAATTTGAAACTCTTGATGGCAAAACATGCTGCCATTAGCAAAGGAGCTGCAGGACAGGGGCAGGATGTGACATTATTTTTTCAGTGTCTTCTCAAAATTTGGTTAGATGTCAGGTGCTGGAAGCAGCAGGATCCTGCCATCTGCAGAACACTTGGTGCTGGTCCTTCTGAAGAAGCAAACCAACTGGCAGGAGCTGCCTGGGTTTATGACTACGGTGTAGTATTGAAAGGACAAAGAGAACCCCAAGGTGTTGCTGTCCCTTGAAAAACCTCCTTTCTTCTATTGACTCAATGATTTCCGATAAAGCATAATTTTATTTCTCTCAACTCATTACGAACTGCTCTCTTCCAAACTGTTGATCTTTTCACATAGCCAAAGGCATCACCAGCAAATCAGACCCAAGATTTGGGGGCTGTGATACTGCACCGCTATTCCCCGTAGCAGCCAAGTACTTCTCCTTGTACCTCTCAAGCCTGCCATTGTGCTGGAAAGTAGAGCAGGTAACTACTTCATCAGTCCGAGATTTCATTCTCGTGGAGCACGGAGGTTCATTATACTTACTTTATCAGCAGTAAGGTTTACTGCCGAATCCATGAGAGATATTCATGTGAAACATGAGCAGAGAGAGAGGCATTGCATCTTTTCATTAATAAGCCCTCTTCTGGGATCCGGCATTAGTGAGATTCAGCGGATCATAGAGCACAGGGGTATCATTTTTACATGATTACTCTAAATTCTTAAACCAGAGGCTTAGGAGAGAGGCTTCGCACAAAGGCAGCCGTGGGAATTGTTAAATGATTGGCACAGCACTCGCGATGGGCTGAACCACTCTGGGTACCTCCAGTCATGGGGGGTACCAGCAGGCATTTTATTACCTGCCATCAAGGGAAAAGTGTAAAAGAGGGAGTCTATCTGACAGAGGAAGCTGTGCTAACCCTGTGAAATATCTCTGTAGTTCTGTCTCTCCTCCTGAACAAACCTCTTGCCATAATACTTATGCAGGGCTTCATCACACCACCCAGGCTAAGCTGTTCTCTTCCCTTGCTGTGTCTTTGTGTCTAGGCTTATTTTTGGCCTGTCTGATCCTACCTTCTTTAGTATGGCTACCAGAATAATCCCTACGCAACCTCCACCCCCAAATAATTAACTGTTGACTGAGCAGAGGGTCCTTTAATTCCACCAAGCGTGATACCTCTGAGATACGTTTTG
>NC_048895.1:3588062-3620238 GCF_011077185.1 Oxyura jamaicensis
TTCACAAGTGGTCACCTCAAAGAGAAGACCAAATATTCCCTGATTTTTGGACCTCCTTCCTAAGCCTTCTCCCTGTCTGTGTTAAAGGAGGGTGGGAGAACAGAGGGCCACGTCCAAAAGCGTCAGGACTTATGAGAGCATTTTGTTTTCAGTGGCTATTTTTTATGTAACACCGTTCATTAATGCAGTGGGGGCTGCACAGAAAGCCAGAGGCAATTCACGCTCCTTCGCTGATACTTAGGGAGTCTGAAAGCAGGCGAGGGATTTTGCTGGCCTGACCTGTTGCTGAGCGAGGCAATTGTCAGGTGAGAGATATCGCTGCTGCGAGCAGCTGCCGAGAGAAGCGGCGCTCCCCGAGATGACAGCCCACGCAGGCCACGGCTGTAACCTCCTTTTCCCAACTGCTGCCTTTGAGTAGCATTTAAAAACAGCAGGCCTGGGATATAGGACATGCAGATTAAGGCTTGGCTGTGTCGCTAAACAGCAGCTACATCAGGCAGGTAGTTCAGTGTCCTCTCCGCCGTATAAAAATAACTTGTTCCCTTACGGGTTTTTGTGATGGCTTCCTTAGGTCAAGATTTTAGAAAATACTTGAAGATAAATGAAAATTAATGAAAACAGAAGCAAACCAAAGCTGAGTAGTTTCAGGTTTTTTTCCTGTTTCATTAGTTTGGAGCTATATTATGAACTGAAAACTTCAATGCTAAACTTGCTTGTATCTGTGGAAAGAAAAAGCTGAATATGGATCTGCATTTCCCAGGGACCCTGTGCACCGGACTGGCTCACATCCGTGCACCCACATGCAAGGTTCCTAAACCCCGGGATGCTCTGGGTTGGAGGGGGACGAGGAGATCTGGCTTTAGCGGAATACTGGTCATCCAGGACATAGTTTTAGCTAAGAAAATATGAATCAGAGGCTGGTACATTTTTAAAAGAGTGCAAAGGCTTTTTTATCTGAGGCTTACACTCCTGTTTTGGCCGCACACCCACACCTCCAGGGGGTGCCCACCTCTGCTGGGCTCAGTCACTGCTAAGCTGGGAACTTGTCGAGGCGAGCTCATCTCTCCAGATCGGAGACTTCTTCCTTTGAACCAATGTCCCAGTGCCCTGAAGGGAACACCGTGAATTTGGCAAGAGGAGACTGGCACTACGGCCCACCAAAATGAGACATCAACCAAATCTCTTCTTAACTGTCATTGTCATCTGCAGTGACCCAACAGTGAACAAAAGCAGGTCGTGTCTGTGCAACTGTGCAGAAAACAAGCAGAAACCTTTAACTCCCACTTTTGTACGTGCAGACACTGTTTTATCTGAAAGCATATACTAATTGGCCTGGGCTGTTGCAGTAACTATGTTTTTAATTGCAGAGGCTGAAATGTGAACATATATTCTGTCCCCTTCCCTTTTTTCACCTTCGCTTCAAGTTTGGGTTTATGCAATGCTTTGAGAGATTTCCTTGGCAATTCTTCAACTTTTCTTTGTCTCTGTGTGCGCTCCCTCGTAGCAAAATTGTTTCCAAATAGGTAAGTATTTCAGTGATGGAATAGCTGTGATTCCTTACAGAACATCTGTGTGTATACCCGCATATATCTATGGGTACGTTCTGCAGTACATATAAAAATTCTACCCCTGCCTACAGATGGCTGTAATACGGGAAGCTTGTAAAGCACGCAGGCAGTACGTGTAGTCAGCAGAGCAAGCAGAGGGGGCAAAGAGCTGGCACTGCGATGTAGGGAGAGTATGGAGGAGTATACGGACGTGCAGCTAACAAGAAGGGAAGGGAAGTGGCTGGAGGGTAAAGAGATATAATGGGTCCCAAATGTGGCAAGCACATATGCCGCCATAGAGCAAATGCAAAATGCCACCGCTAGTGACAAGGGTATTGCACCTAAGGAAAACAGCTGTGCCAAGTGCCCAAATCCACATTCAGCCTCCTGACCCCATGTCTCCCCGGCCTGATGTGGATTAAATTGGTCAGGTCTGAGAGCCTACATGAATCTGTGTTCCACCGAAATAACGGCTCAGTAAATCTCTGAAACCTTTCTTGCATGGCTACCTATTTTGCATTTGCAATCTTGCATTTGTGAGACTGGTTTATTTTATTTTATCCTGTTTTATTTATTCTGCTGTGCTCGCTATCTCACAAACACTTTGATTATCTGTGTACATCATTGCATGGTTTAGTGCAGTTTGGTGTTACTTACAAACCCTCCCACATAACCCTATTATTTGTTAATAATTTTTCTATTTTGAAGAAACACACTTTGACACCTGAGCTGGATCTCCTGTTCTGAGGCATAAATATAATAAAGTCCCCTGTGAAGAACATCCGACTAACCGGTCCTATCTTCTCTGTATATATTTGAATATATAAAATATTAATAAATGATTCCAAATGTTTAATCATATCCATTTGACTCCGTGAGGCTCAGTGTCTGTAGACTTCCCGTGTTAACTGCCTCTGTGATATCTCCATACTGCTGATTTGTTGTTGATCTTGAGTTTTTAAAGCAAAATAAAACTGAGGTTTGCAGTTTGATTTGAATTAATCAGGTCTGATTAGGCAGGAACAGATCAGGCTGTTCTGGAGATCCCTGACTCTCTTTAATACATTTTCATGTGCTAGTCAAAAAAATAAAGAAATGTTCATATCTTAAGTAAGAGCACTATTTATTTAATAGCATTTTTTCAGAGTGCTGAATCTTGGGGCTGGGGGAAGGATTATGATGACGTTCAGGTTGCAAGAAAGAAGTAGCATTTTGTTTTACAAAAATATGGATATTTTAGAATGGAGTCACCTGGTGGTAGATCTCATAAATGTACATAAAAAGATCACCCTTAATATTATTAGCTTTTTTTTTTTTTTTTTTAATTCTTGTGACACTGACTGTCCATCTAGAAGCTTTGATAGATGAAGTCACAAAAACCAAAAAGTGTATTTAGTTTAATAAGGCAATTTAAAGAGAAAGGCTGGAATTATGTATGGCAGAGGACAATTATGCAAGCTAAATGATTCTTCAATTAATAATGAGAGCCATGAAAAGCAAAGGAGAAAGGATCCTCCTCTCAGAAGGAGAAAGCTTTATGGTTTCCTGGGCACCCTCCTGTGTGTACCGGGCACGTGAGGGCAGTTTGCTGAGGCCGGAGAGGGGGACAGGGGCAGCTCTGGGGACAGCTTTCAGCCAGAGCCTCCGGGGGTTCTGCTGATGGCATTTTTGGGGGGAAAGTGTCCCATGGAAATTTTGCGTTCCTACACAGGTCCGCCTCGGACGGTCTCCGTCTGGCAGAGCTCCGTTAGGAAGCAGCAAGCCCCAGCTGAACGTGGACCTGCGCTGTCAGCACCTGCCAGGCCCCAGACTGTGAGTACAGAGCCAGAGGGATTTCCATCACAATCCACACCTTTTCCCTCAGTTTGCAGCCAGGAAAACAGGCCATGGGGAGACACAAGCCTACCTGTAGAGCCATCAGTTTGGCCTTTTTCAAGCAGCTTTTATCCTTCTTTTAAATCCCTCTCTGTTGTGTGCCAGAGCAACAAGCCATATGTTAAAGATGTTAAAGAGCAAATAGTTTGCAGACTGTACCAGCATGCAGAGTCAGAGGGGAAGTGAGCAATAATGTTGGGAGAAAGGGGAAGAAGTGATTATCTGGTAGTGATTATTCAGGAGGGCAATAGTGGGAGGTGCTGTAAGTGACAGGGATTCACTATGGGACGCAAATCACTGAAGGCAAAGCCATTAAGATCAATTTAAAATACCAAAGAGGGAGGCTAAAGTGACAATAGCATATTTTAATTGAAATCACAAATATTGTGCTGCAAGATACGGTTAAAAAGACTAGGCAGTGTTACTTTATCAGAACAGAGCAAAAGTTTTTTATTTTAAAAATTGCCATTTTTTTACAAAGATCAAAATGGAGCAGAATGTTTTTAGACAATTCTTAAATCCCATTTATACATACTTTTCTATTTTAATGTTCTCATTTCTTACAATGTGCATATTATAGATGGAATTAACTACATTACTAATGCTTTTAATCTGATTTTAATAGAGCCTAAGGCTGAAGCATGGAATCAGCATGTGTCCCATTAAACGAAAAATACAGTTATATAGAAAATAGATAGCATGTCCAGCTAAACATTTATCTATGCATTGGTTTTATTCATTGAGCTAACTAGCCCATGCACAAACACTGGGTGGATTTTTTTTAGACACTTTTCCAAAGCTGAAGTCCATATGATGGGATTGTTACTGTTTTTGGCAGCAGAAATGTGAACTTGGTAAAAGAGCCTGGCATAGAAAACCACTGAGTTCTGACATATTCCATTTGCTCCTAACTCTTTGATTTCCACTCACAGAATCTGACATATGTTGGGCATTGACCTTGCTCTTTTAAATAAGCTTATTTTAGAAGACCTTTGCAGAATGCTGTCTATTTGGCCTCGATGTAAGCTGTTAGGGAAATGTAGTACAAACACAGAAGTTGTATGTTTTGAATGCCAGAGATGTTAAGCTGAAGAGCAGTTGGTAAGATCTATACTCCTGAATGCTTTCCGTGCTATTAACAAGGCTGTGTCCTAACAAAAATTCTTTATCCTGCATTGGACAAACTTCCCTTGATTTGTATGATGGTTTTGTTTTTATCTGGGGGGTTTGGGTTGGGTTGGGTTTAGTTTGGTTTAGTTTGGTTTGTTGAGTGGGGCGTTCAGGACCAGGCTTCTTTTTCCAGTCTGAAATGGAGCTGGCAGATAATCAACTCAGTGGAGTGCAAGCAAACGTTCCTAGAAGTCAGTGATGGTTTGGGATACTCCAGCTCAGAAACCTTGGGGAGAATCAATGTCTTGTCATGCTGTAGAATCATCCCCGTGTAAATGGCTCTGAATGTGGGCACTCAAAAATGGAAGAGGATACGTAACAAGTCAGTTCACTGAGTGCGTTTCAAGAAGAGCCGTAACCTTCATGGGGAGATTTGCTTTCCCTTTGTCATAGGGGAGCAGGTTGCATAAAAGTTCACTGGGAAAGTGCTGCAATCCTGCAAATGCCAGGATGTATCTCTGTGCAATAAAGCAAATCACTGCCAACGTGGCAAATTAGAGGGAATGGAAGTGCCTTCAAGAGGTAGGTAGAAAAAAATGTCCTTCATGGATCTGCTGAAGTCAACAGAAAGTTCGTATCAACTGCAAAAGCAAAAAGAACTTGGGAGAGTGTTTGCAATATGTTTGATGTTCTGCTATTGATGGTAGACAAACTCCCGTGCCTTTCACTTGGGCTGTGAGGCTTGGAGCCTGGAAATTCAATCAGCTGGAGAACATGTCCCTGGAAAGGCTTGCTGAGTTTAGCCATATCTGAGTAAGTGGCAATAAAATTCCACACATAGGAAAACAGATATCAAATTGCCAAAATAAATGTAAATTTGAATTCATGGTCATGTGTGCCTTTTTAGGACAAAGCCTGGCTCCATGTGCAGCAAGGAGAGGCATCTGAGCTCTGCCAGAACATTAATAATCATCGGCTGTGGCCCATGGACGGCTCTGTGCACTGGCTTCCTCTCAAAGACTTTGTCTCAGTTGGCTTCACAAACACACAGGAAGGGCATGAAGACTTGTCTTTGTTGACACTGGGTTAAGAGGCTGAGAGCATTTGACGTGGAATATTTCCTTGGCTGCTGGATCTATAGTAGATTTTTTACCTCTCTGCATGCTTGTTTCCTGATTCAGTGGCAGCACTGGGAAGCCTTGCTATTACTATGAATAACCCATCTTCTGCGTGAATATGGGGTTCATATTCTGACCCATAAAGTTTTTTGGGAAAAAGCGTGAGCACCATGCCATCATTGCCAGCCCTGTTGGCTGCTTATTGTAGGGCCAGTTGGACCTGTGCCATCAGTCAGCAAGAAGGATGGCAGAGCTGCTCTCACCTCCTGTACTGGGGGCCTGCCCAAAATTCCCTTAAGCGTCACTCACAAGCTCGTTTTTTCAGGGAAATGGCTTTTATTTGTTGTGAATTCTTCATACAGAAAAGCTTCTTACAAAAACTAAATAATGTAACATATTCTGGGTTCTGGGCAGATAAAAACTGAAAGGGCTGTGGTGTTTGTGGAAGTGGAATGATAGTGATGAGCACCACATGAAGTCCCTGAAGATGGTGTCAGGGGATTTGATCCCCCATAAAATGATGAAAGACTCTGATGTAATGGTGTTTTGTGAAACAATTTGAGCATAAATGCCACGTTCTTTCCCATTAACAACTGACTTCCATTGTGCTAGGATTTTTGTTCTTTTTTAATATGTATTTTGAGCACACTGAGAACAAAAATTTCCATTGTGATAGTGCTGGAGGAAGATTTAAAGGTTGTGGTGGACTAGGAATTGAAATGCAAATCACACTTACACACCACCTCCTGCTGAGGCCCAAATTTTTATAGATCAGGTTCTGCAGCCCTGATGGAGAATCAGTGATCTGCCCTTCCTGGGATTCACAAATTAGTTGCAGTCTAAGGTATCATTTCCTACGATATAATTGTAACTTACCAGATGAAAGTTTGTCACCGAAGACAGTCCCCTGATCTTCCATTATTTCTCCAGCTGCACTGCCACTACAGATACTTTCACAGACAATGCAAACACATCACAGCTCCCCACTCTGAAACATGCTGAATATAAACACACTGTATATATTGATCCTCTCCCCCTTGCTTTTTTTCCTCCCCCAGTGTTCAGGTGGTAAAACACTGGCTGCCATGAACCTCATGTTAAAAGAGAAATGAAAAAAAAAGGAAAAAGCTGTGGTTTGGGGCTGCTAGAGCTGCTAGATAGCAAACTGCAGGCTTGTAACCTTGTAGCTGTTGAAATGGCTACAAGGATAATGGGACACACATGCATTTGTGGATAATTCTGTTTGCTAATTGCTCATGAAATTTCAGGTAAGGAACATCCAATTCAATTTGTTATAATAGGTAATGGCCTGGGTTTATGCTTTTCAGGATGGTTTTTATTTTTATTTTTTACTGCTGTCATTACAAATACATGGCTCTTCATGTTAGGAGAAATGCTTCCCAAAAAGGCTGGGGCCGCGCTGCGTGGTAGCATGGGCAGCATTTGGCTGTGCACCTGGCAGGGAGCAGTGGTAGTGGTCATGGTAGCAGTACCAGTACCAGTAATGGTAGAGGTCATGGTAACGGTACCAGTAATGGTAGTGGTTGTGGTACCAGTACCAGTAACGGTAGCGGTCGCGGTAGCAGTACCAGTAATGGTAGTGGTCGTGGTAACGGTAACAGTAAGGGTAGTGCCCACTCGCACCATCCCTGCTGGTGCTGCACCCGTGACCAGCCCAGGGCAGGCACCCGGTCGCTGGGCACGAAGAGGTCAGAGGAGGCGTATCCTCCCCTCTTCTGCAAGACACAGGGTGCAAGCCCTTTGTGCAGGGCACTGACTCAGTCCTCACCAGGGCCGAGCCGGTACGTTGCACAAAGGGATAGCTCTGCTCATCGGAGCCCTGAGCCACTGGTGCCTCCCAGGAGCCGTTCTGGCAACCCTTCCCCGCCTGCTATTCGGAGGTTCTTGAGTATGCAAAAATATCCTGAAAATTATCACCAGCAGTGATCACAAGCTCAGCGCTGAGCCCTCCGATCTGCATCTGCTTCCCATCCTGTAACTTTAACCAGTTCTACTACTTACTACTAATTAGCTACTACCTAATACTAATAGCTAACACCGTTGCACCATTTAAGAGCTACATATACATTAATGAGAATTAGCATTTGTTGACAGCCATGGTGGGAGTTGCCTGTCTTAAGCATTTCAGGGGTCCCCATTGCTGTAATGTTTGATTGCCTCCTTCGGTAATTATAATTGACACTGAGCAAGTTTTTCATAGGTCTCATTTGGCTGCACAGAGCTGAAAGACATATTGAGCTCTGTCTGAGGTGGAGAAAGAAGAGGCCAGTAGTAACGTACTGCCCAGAAAGAGTCCCTTCTTTTCTCCACACAACGCGAGGGGACAGGGCTGCAGGCTGCACCGCCACACGGGGCGGTGGCCGCAGGGACAGTGGCTGCCCTTGCTCTGTTCAGCGTCCCTGCAGAATGCTGCCAGCTCGCTCACAACATTGCCTTCCTGTGCTTCATCGTCCTACAGAAGTGCTCTTTCAGTGCTGTTTTAGTAGGTGGAGAACAATTTAGTCATTTTAGCTTCAAGTCAATTGCCTTCTTCGTTTGGGAGCATGAGGGTATTTAAGATGCTGCGGAACGTCAGCACAGCAGCAGTAAATAACTCGTGGGCCTGTCAGTGCCCCTTGGAAAAAGGGTGCATAATCAGAGTTAAAGCAGTGGGTTTAAAAAGCAGGGAGAAATACAGGCCCACTGTAACTCTTGGATGGAATATGAACGTGTGGCAGATGCTCTTCAGGAATACCAATTGGCTCTTTGGGAAGAGAGGTACCGGGGAATGCCCCAGCTGCCTGCTCGGCTCCCTGAATCCGCTCTGCAGAGGCACACGTTACACATCCAGCCCGCCGCTCTGGCTTGGCTTTGTGCTGAAAACTGAGCTTTTTCCATTTGCTACCGTGGAAAAGAAGCCGCTTTCACCCTTACCCTGAGGAAGATGAGCTATAGGAACATACAGCGGGCTTTTTTATAGTCAGGGGGCCACAAGGGGAAGCAGTGGTCATAAGCAGAGATTGAAAGCTGGCTTGTTAAGTAAATCTCAGGCTGTAGCTGGTTTTAATTTATTTTTTGTTTTATGTGCAGGGGACTAGGCCTTGCAGGCCTGGCTAATATCAAAGCCTGGGGTTTTGTAGATTTTTAATCAAGGTCCACTTTGGGGGGTTCTGCTTTTGGTGGTTGTGGATGTGTGGGGATTTTTTGTTTTCTTTTTTTTCTTTTTTTTCTTACTGTAGTGTCTGGATTTCTTTAGTTAAACTTTTCCATTCTTCAGACCTGAGCCAAGTGAGTGATTTCAAATTACCCAGCACTTTCCAGAGAGGGCTTTTTTTTTTTTTTTTTTTGGGGGGGGGGGGGTATTAAAGTTGGTGGTTTATATTTTGGGGTGTTTTTGTTTGGTTTGTGGTTTTTTTTGGAAGCAAATTTGCAGTCCAGTTTCTCTGAAAATCACAGATGGCATCTGCAATACTACCCTGTTGCCTCTCACTAATTTGGCATTCTTAGCACTGTCTAAATAGTTTATTGTTCATCAAAGCTGTATGAAAGGAATTTTATATATTTTTTTTGTTTTGTTTTGTTTTGTCCCTCTGCTGGCAGGGAATGTAAATCCCAAAGTATTTCAGCAGGTGCTATTAATATGCAAATAATGGAGAGTACACTAGGTCTAATAGACCTCCCAACTACATGGGAGGTGTCGCTGTTGGAGCAAATTAGCTTTCTGTAATTTGCATGCTTTTCACAGCCTCCTGGGATTATATTTTAGATAAGAGACAATAAAAGCATATGCTGTTAGTTTAAAATGTAACTAATTTTAGACTTTGAAACCATTTTAACCTAACTTCTTAGTAGTGTTAAACTGTTATTTGCCAAGAAACTTCTTACACAGCTTGTGATTTTCATGGCCTTTCTCTTCCCCCATTAACTGTTCCATCTCTCTTTTCAGGATGAAAGTGAAGAAGGGAATCTTCCACATGGCTGCATCTTGAAAAGCAGGTACTTCTCATAAAAACAGGCCCAGCTTGTCCTGGCTTGGTTCTGAGTCTGCATTCAGTTCCTGATGGATCTAGATTGTGCTTTTTAGGTCAAACTACTTCCCTCCCCTTTGGCATCTCTGTGAGAAGTAAATCCATCCCAAAAGAACACGGTGGCCCCTGCTGACCACCCATGCAGGGAGGAAGCTGCTTTAGCATCACAAAAATCTTCTTTGCTAACCCACCAAAGCAAAGAGAAACTGGGCCGATGTGGCACAGGTGCCCAGTGGGCTTGCCTAGCCCACACCCAGAGAGTCAGTCTATTCAGAGTCTCTTTAAAATGAACAAAAAGAAGCAAGGATTTCAGCACAGGTTCAGTCTGTGGAGTCAAAAGTTATTGAGCTGTACTGGCACATTATCAATGGCACTTTCCAAATTGGTATCGACAGCAAAAATCATACTGATGACATCCGTGGTTTGTGACAACTTGAATGATAGGGCATCAGCTGTTGTGCCTGACAATTCTGTCCTTATTTCAGGTGCCGCAGTGATTGCTCCCTACCCGAACACGCTGCGCTATGCCAAGGGACTGGCCAGGTAGGATGCATACAGGGCAGCCACTTGAAATCCCCGCCTTCTCCCCTGTGCCTGCTTCTGCCTCTCGGTCCTCAGGTATATGTTAAGCTGTCTGGAAATGGTTCTCTTGGCTTGTAGCACCATCCCAACCTTCGCTGCTCCAGTTCCCCCTGCTTTGAAGGACCGCAGCAAAAGGTTTGTTAGAGAACAGCAGGCTTAGCTGATGCAGATATGCTTCAGCAGCACTGTAGTGGTGTCGGCTGAGGGAGTCTGCGAAAGGTAGAGAGGCAGTCATTTTGTCTTTCTGCCAGTTGTCCCACTGCCCAGAGTATGTGATTTGTGAGTTTCCTTTGGCACAGTTGCTCCATTGCTCGTATATCTCTGAGCAGCGTTTCCAGGTCACTTGGTCCACAGGGTGGTGGCCATCTTTTATTTCAAGAGGGAGAGAGTTCAGGGGTAGGATCAGATGTGTGGAGGAGATGGCAGCCAGGTGGAGATCAAGTTAGTGTTGTCAAATTTATTTCTAGCATGGGAAAGGTGAGTGTTAGCGAGAGGAGCAAGCCTGAAAGATGTCCTTTCAGACAAGGCCAGGGAAAAAAAAAGGGATGCAACTTTGGCTTTACAGCAAGATGTAGGAAGATTCTTCTGAATTTTGGGGGCCACAACTTTACCATTAATGTTTTTATAAGTATATTTCAAGCACACGATATATGGAAATATTTCATTTCCCAATTCAAAAATAAATAAAGAAAAAAAAGCAGGGTTTGACTGATGCTTGACCTAATAGTATTGTGAGTTGTGATCCTGAAGAACTGTGTTCAGACGTAACCAATGCACTGAACCCTGTGAAAGGGAAATCCCTTCCCAGCATGAACCCGTTGAAGTTGGTAGAATTAAAGCAGATTGTCTTAAAGCCACAGAATTAAACTATGGAGTTTATTCCCACTCCCACAGGTGGCTGCACCACTAAACTGTCCATGACACAAATTATTTTCATTGTCAACAATAGGATCCAGACATTAAATAAGTGGTCTTTAAATGCTGCTCCTTCCTCACCAAGCTGGATTTGCTCTGCCGTGTGATGCTGCTGTGTGCCAGGTGCCATGCGTGGTGCCCCACAGGCCTTCCTGCCAGGGTAGTCGAGCCTAGCATCTTTACTGTGCCGGATGAAGGAGGTTTAGTCGTCAACCAACCATTTCTGAGGGCGTAAGTAAACCAATGTTAAGGAAAAAAAGCATTTGCAGTGACGTCAGGTAATCTCATTGAAAATGCTGGATGCTTTTTTTTCCCCTCTCTCAGCTCACCCTAAACATCATCTAACATTAAGACCAGTGACCTCTCACTTTCCCAGCTGAAGTGGGGTGTGACTTCCCTCTTAGAAACCTGTGCCTTGAACATGGGACCAGTTGTTTTATTTAAAAATACAAAAAAAAAAAAAAAAAAAAAAAAAGATATGCCAGATGGCTGCATTCGTGAGGAGTATAGTTAGAATTAAGGTGGAGGGAGACAAGGCAACTGTACATCAGACACGCAAAAATATGGTCAAAATACCTGCAGCATTGTTTCACCAACACTGGTTTAGAAGGCAAGTGTGGTGAGGTTGGAGCAAAGAAAAACACGAGGGGATGCTGCATGGAAAACAAAGATGTCTTTCAGTAATGAACTGCTTGACTTCTTCCAGCAAAGGCTTAGAAGTTTACCAGAATCAAGAGACTTTGTTATTAAATGGAAGGACTGTGAACCAGTAAGCCTCAGAGTATTGTATCTAGTGTCACTGCAAAATGCCACGTGTGATAGAGTAAAATATTGATAGCAGGCTGTGTCACGGGCTTAGTTAGCATTATAGCAGGATATGCTGCTGCCAATCATCTCTAAGTAACCGCTCTCTCCAGTGACACAGTCAGCAGCTCCGTGCCATGGCTGCAGATGTCCAGGAAGAGTTTTCTAGTAACGTGCAGAAATGTGTTATATCTTACGTCATATTCATGTTGTTTGCTCAATGCTTTGCCCATTTCCGTACGAGTGATATCCAGGAGCTCATGTGGTCTGGATTAGTGTCTAAACTCAGAGTTAAAAGGGGTCAACTTGTAATAATGCCACTGGCTATTTTGCACCTCAAATTCTTTGGGCACATTGCTCTTCTCATTGAAGTGTTACTCTTGATGCCAGGGCAACACACTTGCTGAAAATGTAAAAGCCCACAGATGGTGCTTCCTTACCCTTTTATGTATTGATACAGGTCCTGGGTACTTTCAGCTTCCCTTCCATGCTGCAGCTTCTGGCTGTCACAGTGAAAAGTTTGTGATTGTTTATTTGATCTGAGGTCAGAAATCCACATTTTAATTGTTTTCCATGCTTAAGCTTGCTCCAGCTGCTTCATAGCTCCACACTGTCCTCCCCTGTGGTCTCTCAGGAGGGAAGGAGAACACTGACATGGGCACAGAAGGGGTTGATCTGAAAGCTCAGCCCCTGGCTCCCTTGGCTAGGTCTTGGTGTACAACCCTTGCGCTTGGGTTCCATTACAAGAGTCTTAGGCATTCTTAGATTGTAGTTTGATAAGAATATTGCAAGGAAAATCTGTGCTGGTTTCACTAAAACTGTATCTAGACACACAGCTCCCTCCCCCCCCACCCCCCCCGCTACAAAAATGACTTTGTAAAAAAATTTGTTGTAGATACTTCCTATTAACTTCATCCACGTGTATCAAAGGTAGGTTACATTAATAACAGTAAGTACAGCCAATGTGGCAGGACCATGCATCTTCCTCTGATTCTTGTTCTATGACTGCTACAGCTCAAATGTGAAAATTTCATTCTTTGGTTTTTATAAAATTTGAATTTCTTTAATAACCATGGATCACAAGTTTATGCTCCACACCAGTAAGATGTTGGATTTTTATTGTTGTTGCAGACTGCATTGTCTTATTTGGGGAATATGTCCACAATTGAGAAAGAGTTGCTTTGATTAACAAATCAAAAGCTTGCACTGTCAAAACTGAAATTGTTCTACCTTTTTATGTGCAAATTTAAGCTACTGTCAAACCTTCAGCCATGGTGCATTTAATTTGTGGAAATATAAAAATATCTGGCTTAATATTAAAATATTCTACATGCGGAAGGAAAGATTTTTAAGTGATGCATTGCATTCAGGACTCTCAGAAAAATCAGATTTTAAAGAAATAAAGTGATATTTTAACAGAATTTATTTCTCCTTACTTTTGCTAAAGTTCAGTGCAGTACTTAGAAGTGTGTTTAAGTTATACGGGTATCTGAATATCTGGTTGGATTGCCTTTGGAAATGAACCAAGCTAAATGTGAGCGTGTTCAGAGCATGGGAGCTACCTGCCCTGTCTTTTTCCTTATAAAAGGGTCACAAGACTTCTTTTTTCATTAGTGGCAAAGGTACAGAGATTTTGACTCTAGATTCAGTTAAGTTTGAGTAAAATATAAAAGTAACTATTGGATTCATGGTGCTAACTTGTGCTTTGCATCGTCTTTGTAGTAGAGGATAAAATTCTGATTATCCAAAGTTAGGCACCAGCAGTTCTATGTTTAGGCTTCCAAAATACAGAGCCTTCTATTTACCCTGCAGCACCCGGGCTCCCAGCCTCTCTGGAAGTCCAGCGATGTGGGCCTCGATTCAGCAGTGTCCTGCAGCACGTGCTTCATTTCAAGCACATGAATGAAGCCATTGATGAAGCATGAGGTTTCACATTGGGTGTTTTGTTAGATACTTAAATATACACAATTCCTATTTTAAGTGGCCAAGTTTAGAAAGTATTTGGAGCAAAAACTGCCCTGAACATGGTTGTTGATGTGCTGTGTGGTCAAACCATGAGTCTGGTAGTTGTGACCTCCATCGTATTTAATACATATACTATATATAATATGTATACTATATATATACATAAATATGCGCATGACTTGGATAATACATACGAAGAGTGAATTCCTTTCATCTGAAAGCAGATTGGGTGTTATCTTAAGATATCTTAAGACAGACACACTCACCCTGAGCATATGTCTGCCAGTTTCTTTACCTTTTTAATGGGGAGAACTCTAAGCTGTCCTTCTGCCATTCTCCCGCTTCTGTTGGGAGAACCAGCAAAATGCCTTCCTCCGACTGCAGTGTTGCAAAGCACCTGCAGAACTTGCTTCAGAGTGTCCAATGTCTTTAGCTGTGTTTTGACTTAAGCGTTTTCTTTCTAGCATCCACGCAGATTACGTGTTTAAATTCCCAGCTCTTATTCTGTGACCACAGAGTTTTTCTATTGCACTTTGAGAGGAGGGGTCCTGGAAAGGAAGGCTGTGTTTGCCAGTCGTTTTTTTCCAATCACATATTCTAATATCTGTCCTGTCTTTGGGGAGGTTTTAATGGCGCTGAGTCCATTTTACCTCATTATTTCCAAGGCCTGAACCAGGGACATTTGCCCTTCTGCAGTGCCGAGAAGAGAATAAGTGGCTGTATCTTGAGGAGCAGACTCATTCCCTGAAGTGGCCCATTCCTGGCTCTCAGGGCAGTGCATGCAATTATCCTCCCGAAAAGGCCATCTGAGCAGTGCATTAGTATGCGTGTGTCTAGGCTGGGATGTGCCCGTGAAATCACAGCGCAGGTGTTGCTTTCCCAGCCACCTGGCCAGCCCCGCCGCAGCAAGGCTCAGGCAAGAGTCCCCGCAGCCACACCGGTGCTGTCCTGACCACCCACGTCTCCTGCAAAGAGGGTACAGAAAGTATTTTATTAATTTTGTCAACTGCCAGAAGTTCCTTTTGGGTGGTAAATTATTGTCTCCAGGGATCCAACCACCCATCTACTACTTTTATGCCGATGTTGTTAGCAATGCTTAATTCTAGCATCCTAGTTTATAAATCATTTGTTTCATCTGGGCCATCTCTGTAAAGGGAGTTTCTATAGGCTGAATGCAGAATGTATTAAATTTGAAGGTGTTTATTACTGGTATTAGGCCATTAGCCATAATTAACAGTAATAACAGCTATCAAGTCTGCGGGTATTCCCAGATTTTGTGCACATTCTCTTTTTATATCCATTCTTCAGCATGTATTATGTGACCTTCATATTCTGCCTCTCATCATTAGAAACCAACAAAGTGGTTTGTGTTGGGATCTCCTATTTCAGGCCATAAACATATGATCCGGCCACCCCATAAAGTACATTCCTCCAGCTTACTGCTTTCCATGAGTTCTCAAGTACCTACGGCATGTGGTGGAGGTTGGGTCTGGTCCCTCCACTAGTGAAAATCCTACCCAGCAAAGCCTTAAGTAAGGCACAGCGCGAATTACTCAAGTGCTGAAGTTTAACCCAAACTGGTAAGTTGTGCCTCTGTGCTGCAGTCACGACCTCCTTGGTTTCTGCCGGGAGCCCATCAAACAGTGGAGCCTGTGCTCCATGAGACCTTTTCCTGTACAAGGATTCAGGGAAAAAGGTCTCCAGGCTCCATGGTTCACTGCCAGAAGAGCTGATGCAAGACAAAGGCATGGTGGTGAATACACTGGTAAGCCGGATACCTCCCTGCATGCTTTTCCCCAGTTGGGAGTGCTTTGGCCTTGTGCACTTGATGCTTTAATCGGCCTGTGTGCAAGCTGGACATTTCTCTCTTTATTATTGTTATTATTATGCAATCAGACACTACTTAATTAAAGAATGTGCTGGGGATGCACTATTTATACGGAAACTATGTACACGGAGATCCATTTTCTCCATGGTGATTGCAGATAATGTGGTAAGCCCTGCTTTGATTCATTAGTGTAGCAAGAGAGATATTCAGAATTATTTGGTATAATTCACAGCACTTCAGAATGCATATATTTTCATAATACTCTAAATCCACTGCTTGTGCTAGTAACTCAAGCATATGATCACTAGTTTGCTATAGCAGTCATCTTAAAATTGTGGTACTGCCATTCCTTCATTGTAACTGGCCAACTTGCAGGCTCGTTTAGCACAGTACCTTTAGTGAATGACTACTTCACAGCGATGTGGCTGTTCACAGAACTGGTTCTGAGCTCACTGAGGATCACCTCCTCCTCCAGACCCCCAAAATGGAGGTAATTTCTTGTCTGCCACCAAGCTAAGAACATACTTTCCAAATTGACATTTGGACAAGAAAATCCTTATTTTGTTTCTGTTTCTGAAAAAAAAAATAATATTTTTTTTTTACTTTTAAAATAATTACGTTACTTTTAAATAATAATAGTTAAGTTAGGAAAATACTATTTTTTAATACTTCCTTGGATCAAATTTTGTGCTGCTTCTGGCAAGGCAAGTGTGAGTAAGCAAACTCTTAGGATTAGCGATGAACCACCAGTATCTCCCCTCCCATTTGCACGTTCATTCCCTCATGCCTTATCAGGACCATCCTTCTGGCTGCACTGACCTGGGCATGACTTCATCTAATCCAGTGCTGGATGAGCCTCAGGAGACTTACCACTTACATTCACGCGAACAGCGTGAATCCTATCCAGTGAAAATCTCTGGTTTTAAACACTGTTGTTTTTTTTAGATAGAGTCGCAAAAATTCTGTCTACCCAATGGTAACCTTTGGCAGCAGGAAATCTTACAATTTCTAAGTGCTTGTTATTTATTTATTTTTTTAATCTAGAACGTTATTTCTGACAGACATTTTTTTCACTCAACCGCATATAGATATCACCATCACCACACAAAGCAAACCTTGTCCAAGACACCTTTGGAGACAGAAGCATTAGGTACCAGAGACCATCGTGGGATTTTTATTTTCTTGTTTTTTCATATGCTCAAAGCAATCCTCAGTGCTCTCTGACCTTACTGGGCACTGTAGTGTATTTCCACACACCTGGAAATCAGTTGCATAATTTAAATGTCTAACTTCTATTTGCTTGTTGGCCTGTATGATTCTTTTAGTATCATGGATTAAAATGTTTGAAATGTTACCTGAAAATCTTTATTTAGCTCTGCTGGGCCTCTTTTGCCTGACCCTGGCAAATGTAAATGTGATCAGACAGCATTTTGTATGGGTTTTCAGCTTCTTCTGCTTCCAAATCTGAAGTTACATGTTACTGATTTACTCAATTCAATTCCCTCTAATCAGTTATATTTTTTTTAAATACTTATCTGCAAAACTTTCACAGCAATTATCAGAGTAAATCATTTAACAAAGAAAAGCTGCTTTCACTGCTGAGATTCCCATATGTATATATTTGCTTCTCTGTCTAAACATTTGAGAAGTTTGGAAACAATTTAGAAGTGGCCAATGACTGCATTTAATGCTAGACAAGATTTCACACCTCTGGGCTCTATATTTATAGCTCTGTCATGTTCTTTTATTGTACTGTGCTGAAGAAGAGGACTTTTTTTTTTTTTATTTTCTGATGAAAAGGTTGTCTGTCATGGTGCAGTTATTGCAGCACAAAATATTGCCTAAAACTTGACCCTGAGCAAATTTTGCACAAGGACAGTTTACCCCAGAATTTGAAAGGAAATGCAAACCCTCTCATTCTAGCCAAATGAGTAAGCTTTTCTGGGTATATAAATAGGGGTAATTCTAAAATCCATTCATGGAGCCACAGTTCTAAATGCACTCAGCCTCTGATCTTAGCTGAACCATTTTTCTCCCACTGTTACTCTGCTGAATTCAATCGTGTTAATATGGATCTTCAATGTGGTGAGATGCAGAAATTAAAAAAAGTTTGAAAAAATTAAAAGTACTTTCAGCCTTATCAAATGATGCCATGCTAGAACACACCATAGCCTTGGCATTCAGAGAATGGGCTCATACGATTTCTGTGGGAATCACAGTAAGTAGAGGCCCTCACACAGGATTTCCCATTTCTGTCCCATTATATGATGCTAATTCTTTCTGTCCCACTCCTTGCTGTCTGCAGAGCTGATCACCTCCTATGCATTCAGCAACAACACAGAGAACTTGGGACAGGCCTTCAGCTTAAGCAGTTGGAGGAAATGGCATGACACAGTTAGAGCTTTTAAGTATTATCAATTATTTAACTTAAGTAGCTGATGAGTACAAAAAAAGTAAATAAACATTTATGGTGTTCTTTTCACCAGTGTGGAATAGATCACAGCATGAGCTGTACCTTCCCAGCTGTCTTTCTAAAAGTTTGACTGCCTTATTCTATTCTACCTAGCTGGGACTCTTACTGCTTTACTATAATTATGTTTGTGCTCAATGGCTGTTGCCAACCAAAAATTGGAATAATTTATAATGAATTAATACCTTGAAAATTTTCACATCCCTTTCCATTCACATTGTTCATGAGCAGACTGTGAATTTTCTTTTCCATTACTCATAATTACTCCCAAAATCATTTGCGGAGGAAGGGAAATTTTTTCCCCTACGTAGACAGTTCAAAGGTAAAACATTGTATTTGTCCTGTAGACAAAAGACGTGCTGCACACATATGCTTGTTACGTGGCACTGTTTCTTTACCCTGATTGAATGAAAATGATTAATGAAAGTTCATTCAAAAAAATTACCTTCTAGTTATCTGTGTTATCCATTCAGGTTTTTTCCTGCAAATAATTTTAAGTATTCTGGTTCACTCACCATGTCAAGCATTGTATTTATTATGGCTCTAGCTATTAAAATAGCTATTAGAATAGCTGCCGAAGGTGAATGCAACCCTTAGCCCCCTTAAATGCTGCACAAGTAATATTTAATGTGGAAGCTGATATATGTATTTTATATATGTGTATATAGATATATATATTGTGAATATATAATGTATAATATATATATATACATGAGAATAATATATATATAATTCTCTATTAAGGACTTAATTATAAAATATTTACTCATTCTGCTAAGTACTTAGTCAACCAATGCTCTTGGGTAACTACTAGAAGTAGTTACCAGAGTAAATGTTAACCACTGTGAATAGGAACCTTCAGTCTCGTACTTATTGAAGACCTGTAGTAAAAAACTGAAGCTAAATAAATCCTTTCCAAATCCATGTAAAGTTGAGTGCAGGAGGCAGCTATAGATGACTGGCCAAAGGAGATGACTGGCAAACCAGCCCAATGGTTTATTTTGCAGTGAGATACAAAGCCAAAAGGGGTCTGTTTTCTCTTGCTACTGAAACCTAAGGTGACAGAAATTTGGCGGTGCACGATCCCATACACTCACAGGCCAGAATGCTGGAAGTCCAGGGCATTAAATTTAAGCATCATTGGACATGAAGCTATGATCTAGCCTGGTCCTAAAACGTCATCTAAAATTAATCCAGAGCCAAATGCCCTCATCATATTCCAGCTCTTTGTGACAGTTTTTCAGAGTAAGCGAAAAGTATTTGGCTAATTTAAGATCCAGTGTCCAGACCCTGAATCAATGGCTTGCTTTCTAAAAAAAATAATACACGGAGATGCTAAAAGGCTCCAAAACATTCACAGTGCAATTCCAAGCTGAGCCAGCAGTACAGGGTAGCATTCACATAGAGTATGTATTTTTGATCATGTGCACTGTACAACACTAGGATAGTAGGTTGTTTCAATCAAAAATAAATAAATAAACAGAGCAAACTATAAATGAAAGGCTCTTTTGGCTCTTTTACCCAGTTGGCCTTGTGTTATGCTTTTGCACAACAGGATTTACATAATTTTTTTCATGCCAAGCATAAATGTCCTCTGAATCCTGGAACTGTCATGTTAGTTGATTCAGCAGAAAGACGAGGTGTCACAAAATAATGTTAAATTTATATTTGTACCAGGATATCAAGAGGAAAAAGTCAATTTTAGCATACTGTGTCAGCAAACAGTAACCACTTTTACACAGTCTTTTTAAAGTTCAGTTCTTGTGTTCCAACTTCAACTCCATAAAGCTGTAAACACAACACCTTTCCCACACCAAAGATGCTCCAAATTACAGCTCGGGGTGCTCTGACCGCTCAGTTGTTACAGGAGTGATGTCTGTCTGGTTCACCTTGTCCTGGGGTAATACAGCCCTACCATGCTGGCTGTATGGATTCATGGTCAAATGTGCACACAAAAGCCTCCTCCAAGGTAAAACCAAAAAGGAAATACAAATCTCAGCCTCTGCTAGGCCAAATAATTTACCTCCAGATGAAGAACTGCTGTTCTTTACCGCTTCTTTTTGAACAACTATTCAGCTCTGCATTTTAACAGAAAATGTTTGAAATATGGAGTTTTCAGGTGAGGGAAGGGAGAAATTTGAGGTTCTTTAAAGAGGGTTACTATGAAATCAATAAATAAATCAACACTGGGTGTGGTATTGAGGTGCCGCCCTTTCATTTTCCCTCCCCCCACAACCTCCCATGAAAGCAATTTCCAGATGGATTTTTCCCTAAGATGTTAAATACTGTGCTGGTTTTTACTCTGACTGAATGAAGCAAGGTAGCAAGTGGTTATTACAGGCCTGACATGCCTGTTCTGCCAAGAAACAGCATGAGCTTTCAACTCAGAAAACAAGGTTAACTTTGTTTTTTAATCAATCTGCTCTTGCCTGCCTTGGCCAGGTATATGCACGCCTGCTCATAACGGAGAGGACTGTTAATTTATGATCAGCTTATTTGTATTTTTCTTAGTCAAGGCCTGGTTTAATAAAGGTGGAAGCAACATTCAGCCCAAAGACTATTTTTCTAGTCTGGGAAAAAAGAGATACACTCTGTTCTTTTCAAGAAGTGCCTGCTGGCACTGTCCCCACAAAGTTTTCTGGTTTTCCCTTTCAGTGCCTTGTGAAGACAGCCAAGTAAGCTCAAGGCTCACTGCAGTCGCTGCCTGAGTAAGCCATTAACTGGGAGCCATTGCCTATGGACTTCCTACTGGAGCAGTTTAGAAAATGGTAGCAGGCCATTTTGACCATTGTGAATGATTTTCAGGTTTGTGAAGCTGGTCATAGCACTCTTCTGTTTCTGTGTCCTGACTAAAACTGAAACTGAGAAGGAAAGTATCCTTTCACCTACAGTGTCTGTGTCACACTTTCTCCGTGTCATGTGCCTTCATTTTCCTGCAGCACATCTAGGTATAAAATGGCACAGCAGCTTAGGCCTGTTTCCTTCTACCAACCTGTAGCCATGCAGCACACTTTAAATTAATCTGTCCCTACAAGAATAAAAAACTCAGAATGATAGTTTGCCCTTTAACAGATGGTTTGCTCATTTGAGAGTCTCTCTTGGATATATTGAATACACAGTTTGTCTAGTCATAGAGCTGATGGTCCTGATCATGAAACAAGAAGCTGAAGCATTTTAGCTACAGCCAAGCTAAGGCAATGTTTCCATTTTCTGCCTGCTTCTCAGAGTACATTTGCAAATGAGAAGCACAGTCTTCTAATGTTCATCTTTAGGATGAATTCTTGTTTCATCTTCTTCATTACTAGATGGACTCAGACCCCCTCCATCAGATCTGAGGCAGGTATACAGGTCAATGTCACTCTGGTGTAATGCAGAACCAGCAGTGAAAATGGGATTTAAATGTTGATGATGCAGGGTATGTTAATTCAGTTGAATGCTGCCTGACAAACTATGTGTAAATCGAAGCATTATTCAGAAAGGTGTGCACATTGCTTAAAAATAAACCTGCAGTACTCAGAGTCTAAACATTTCTGTATTCTGTTTCCAATGTTTAATTTATCTCATTTTCACTTGGTATTCTTTTATTTAAATCCAAGGTTTGTGCAGTAAAAATGTTGTTAGGATGTGTGCTTGTATCTGTGCACGTGTGTAGGCCCATGATTGTTTCCACCACTAAATCAGCCAATATAGATACTGTTTTCACAAATAAGTTACTATTTTGGTGAAGCATTCATCTATAAGGATAGGAAAACTACTCAACAGTCTTAAGCAAAAAATTGTCAGAGGTTTTTGTTTTCATATTTTCTAGTTTTACATTCCTCCGTTACAGGCCTGTGTTGAAGAATGTCTGCCAGCATCAGAACTTCTGAAAAGAAGAGCTGTTTAGGACTATCTGCTAATACAGGAATAAATACTAATGTTAATTAATACCAGATTTCGTACCTACACTTCCTAATTGTTTTCTGTCTTTAAATTATTTCTACTTAAGCATATTCATCTGGTCTGGATAGCAGCATCAGTTATCTTCACGTATCGCATGCGGTTAAAACAGTTCTGAAGGGCTAAAAGAAGCAAATGAATGTATTTGTTGTTACGACTGACCTTAGACATACAGTATGTGAAGCTGCAGGAATCATTCACTGAATCGCTGATGATAAGTATGGTGATAACTGGTAAGACTGTGCTGAACTACTGTGAAACAATTCAGGTAGTCAGCAAACAGGGCTAATTGCTAGTTTGGGGGATATTATGGGTAATTTACTGCCCACTGAGGACTTCTACCTAAAAATAAGCTTCTTTTCTTTTTTTTTTTTTTTTCTTTCTTCTGGACAGGACTTGCATGTTAATGCAGAATACCTGATGCAATTATATGTGAAGAGGACATTCAGATGCACTTCCATAAATGGCCTTGTGCTTCTCAATTACATTAACTGTCTTCACAGACTCTTTAACAGAAATCATATCCCTCTTTTTTTTTTTTTTTTTCAAAATAACAAATAGGCATTAATCTCAACTTTGTTGTTATCCAAGATGTCTTGATCAAAGACGTGAGAGTAATACAATAAACACAAGAAAAGAAACTACTGGTGGTTTCCAATACAAACTAACAGGGAAGTGTCAAGTGAGCAGATACTGACAACTCTGCCTGCAAATCAAATGTTCGTGTCCAAAACTCCACCTTTGAGAAGGAAGAATAAATATCCACAGAATAATTACTTCATTGAGGGACAAAAAAAAAAAAAAAAGAAAAAGAAAAAGAAAAAGCACTGAATTCAGTTTGCTAAAGTCAAGACATTAATATTTTTGGCATGTAAAGATGTAAACCAAATGTTTAAATGAAATGTCATCCCTTGGGTTCACATTTGCCCATTGAACTACAGTACAAACCCTCCATAGACCTTCATACAATACATTTTTCAGTTCATTGAAGAAGGCCCCTGCTGCTTCTCAAGGAAAACTAACTTGCAGAAGCAAAATAAATACTGGCGTCGCAGTGTAGCAGTGGAGCCTTGCAAGCACAGATGTGTAGCATTGTCGGCTTTTAAATCAGATAAGGAGTATTCAGACATAATCACTGCAGTGTCTGGGACATGTTGCATGCTGCAGAGCTGCCCAAGTATGGCCCGACAGACACATGCAGTGTGTGTTCAAGCTAAATGGCAACAAGCTGACAGTATTTCATAACAGTCCTGTTATGTCTAGATAGGCAAATGTTTGTGTAATTTAGCTGTGACTTTGAAATAGCTTAAGAAATTGAGACACAAATGGAGCTTTTGATTAGTTGTCAATGATGCCATACCTGCTGGGTGATGATACTGCCGAAAAATACCTGGGTTGAAGGGGCGTCCCTGGGTTCCTGAAGCTGTGCTGCGAGAGGCATCACCCCGAAGCCTCCATCCATCCCTTCGTTTGTGCATATGAGGAGTGGGACTGCTATAGGGCTGCTCCTATAAAAATACATGGCCATTTGGTTAGTCGTATGCCCTGGGTCTAGCTAAAGCACGGCATGCAAAGGGTTGTTTTTGTCTGCTTTTAGACAAGCTACTGCTAAAAAAGCAAAGTATATTTAACCCAACAGAATTAGCGCTCACTGGTTCTGTGGTAGGCCTATTAAGACCTATGAAGTACCTCAGCAAGAGAAAATTTAACTTACGTACAACATATGATATTAGGTAAAGAAATATTGATGGGGCGGGGGGAATAAGTATTTTTTTAGCTCTAATTTATGGCTGAGCAGCTTCATTTCAGTTACTTCATGAGAATATTTTAAACCAAGCCTGCATAATATTAAAATAAGTTTAAATGTATGTAAAATTTATGAGAGCATGTCAGGTGCAATGCTTGATAAAGTAAGTTTAATGCTTCAGAATTTTTTTCTTCAGGCAGAGAAAGCTGAATCCTGCAATTCTAGGTTACAGTATAATTTTAGAAACTCTTTTCCATTATACCATTCTTTTATTAATGAGATCCAACCCAATTTAACGAAAAGAGGTAAATTCCTAGAGTTTGTGGAAAGTACTCAGCAGGTTGGAAGCCAGGAGCGTGTGATAAAAGAGGATATTTTCCTACTGTTCATGTGAAATATCCAATTTTATAAAAACACAGAGGAAATCAATTTACAACAAACTTCACGCATGCCTCTTCAGCGTGGTTTTTCTGCTGGAAATGCTGCCTCACGCCATGAACAAATAAAAGCTTTGGCAGTTGACAGGGACTGTACATCACTTTGAAAACTCTTCATTTACCAGGGGTGTGTCATGTTGTTTCATTGTGTGACACTCCCAATTATCGTGACAGAGCTAAATGACAAAGTACTGTCACCCCACTGAAAATTCAGAGCAGCTTCTTTCCATTTTTCTGCCTGGTCACAGGAACATTGCTGAACTGGTACAACAGAGCGGCAGGAGCAGCAAACGGGGAATATCTGCATACTGCTCTGCTGTATTAAAAATTCAGCTCCTCGGCAATATTAAATCTGAATTTGCTTCCATCAAACAGAAACTTAGCATATCTCATTCTTCCATTATAAAATATTGACATCAGAAATAGTGAATCCTGAAATGAAGATTACAGATGAAAACTATATGCTTGGTAATTATCATTTTTTTCTTTGTTATTATTCCTTTCCTCTGAGGATTGCACAGGCTGTTGCAAACAGTAATGAAGTTAGCATGCGATGTCCATGTAAAGTACACTGCAAAGTTATTCTTTCCCTCATTACAGATGAGGGAAGTGAAACAGCGGAAGGAGGGTGATTTCCCCAGCCCAACTCATACACAAATGGGACAGCCCTCTGTGCCTCACGTCTTAATCACCATCCCCAGTGGTGAGACCAGGGCCATCCCTCAGTGCCATCTTGTTTCCATCATCTTTTGTTCTACGCTTTCCCTAGGGCTTGTTTTAGGTCTTTACTAGGGCTCAGAGCTATTAATACCAACAATTTTTGTCACTAACTGAGCAGCCAGTTCACAAATGCTTTCATTCCTGACAAACCCGCTGCCCAGCCTTGCAATGGTCTTGAATAACCACTGCATGCAAGAACACAGTTGCAAGCATGGAAACGCCCGTCCAGCCGTTCCTACAGCCCCTTCTTGGCTTGACACTGAACACAGGAAGAGATCAATGGGTCAGCCAGCCTGCACTAGGGTATCCCTTTGTGTTTCTGCATGTGGAGAGAGCTGTTATCACACAGCTTGGGATGGCTTTCCAACAGAAAAGCCTTGTCATCACAACCCCGAAGTTCCAACTGGGCCAATTAAGGTGGTGTCTCTCTCTCTCTTAGGTAATTAATTACTCAGAGTGGTGTTGCACAGCAGGACAGCTTCATTTGCAGGTGCTTGCTGAACATTACCTCCGCATACTCTTGAACCTTGCCTTGTTGCCTATGGATGCTTTCGAGGAGCGTAATATATACAGTGTGTGACACCTGACACCGTATCTGTCTCATATGCGTCTTACAAAAATCAATCTAAATCAATAAATTGTCCACCCTCCTCGTACAGTATTTGCACAGGTTCAAAGACAGGACCAATTACTCTTAAGGTTGAATTGTCAGGTGTCAGATGAGAATATAGAAGTCGAAGCATTATATTTAGGAACAGATATATTTAGAGGACCTGAGAATTTTCTTTGCTATCAACAGGTCTATGAATAGAGCTTTTATAAATACATTCTGGTTGAAACTGATACCTTACAAAATGACAGAGGTTTGGGTGTTTTGTTTCATTTTCTTTCCTCCCCCCCCCCTCTCCCCCCCCCAACTGAAATCATATACCTGCCTGATAAAGTACGTAAACTAACATCCAAGCTCGCTGAGGTAATAGCAGTAAAACTACTGACCTTAAAGGGCTTCTGGTGCTGACCATTCCTGCTGTGCACATGTTGCCTTGCTGTTACCTTATTTTCTGACTACAGATAAAAATTCCCCATGTTTTAGCTCTGTATGATATATACATATCTTTATCATGCATTCAGTCTCTTGGGTTCAGTTCCACCAATGAGGCCCCCCCCCCCCCCCCCAGCCAGTATCATGGGTCTAAAGATTACATGTGACCACCTTTGTCCCTGCCAAGACCACAGCACACAAATACCAAGGCTTATTATAATCACACACGATCGTCACAAGTTTAACAGTTCTCATCCCAGAATACCCAAACACCTCTCTTAGCACTCCCAGCAAATCAACGTGCATGATTATTACGTGCTCAGATAGATACTACCATGATAGATATCAGATTTCTGCTCATGCCAAAATTTCAGCTAGCTGTTCCCTTGAGTATTTACGCTTGTGTACTGTATTTAACAACAGCCCATTCAAAATGCTCACAGCTCCTAGGAATGAAATGCACATAATTTAGGAATAGCTGCCTGGCTATTCAGGCATCATGCTGTGTCAAGGGAAAATTAAATCTTTGACTTTCCTCTCCCTTTTTAAAAACAAACCTGTAGTTTGCATCATATTTTGGGGAACTGTATGAAAGTTTCATAAAGAGAAAGTAAGCATGGCATTTTTTCCCTGTTTAATGGTAGTGCCTACCCATCAATGTTCCACAATGATACAGTAGTTTAAAAAAAAGGTCTCAGCATGCATGCATTGTATCACATTAAGAAATCAGGATTTTCTAGGCACTGCACAGCATTAATTACACTGAGCATGCTGCAAATTTAAATTAAATGATATGCCATGTTCTGTTGTAAATACCGAAGTGGAATGTAAGATACAGCCCCATATTAGCTTCTGATTGGCATTTGTGCAATGAACAGGATCATAAAATCTATACAATATATAATTTTTTTTTTTTTTAATCAGGAGCACCTGATGTAAATGCACTTTTGTTTTCAGGCATATCTAACAGCACAGTTACAGGTCAGAACTTATCCATGCTAAAAAGAACACCTCTTCCTCAAAAAATAGTAATAATAAAAGAACAAAACAAAACAAAACAAAAGCCCTTTTTGCCTTCATTCCCATTCTTTAATTAAAAAAACAAACAAACAAACAAACAAAAAAACCCTACAAAAATAAAAAAATAAAATACAATAAATACAATCTAGATGGTTGAGGGGTGCCAAGAGGAAAATGGGGGCTATGTGGGACTGAACCAGGTCAGCATGAAGGAAACAGGCTTGATTTTGTCATGTGGCTCAAGTAACCAGGTAAGATCGTACATAAGCAAATGCTGTGTGGGCTTCAGATCAGGTCTATTAGAATTTATGTTCTTTTTCTTGGCATAGGTATTTTACAGTCTCTTGTGATTTTATAACAACAGATTGAATTGTCAGAATCTCAACAGCCTCTGCTTTTAAACTACTGGATGAGGTGTATTTCAGCCCATGTTTCTATGTGATTAAATACCTAACAAATATTTTAAATTTCTGTACTTCAGAGAAAGGATGGTACCTAACTGTATAGAGACGGCATGTTATAAAGTCTGTGCTTTCTGGGCTTATTTAAGGTCTTTCTGAAATGATTAGCACTGAGCTGAGAAGGACAAGTGATTGCCAGTGAATGGGTGTGAAGACATGAGGCATAAAGGAGGCACAGCGTAAAAGTGTGGGTAGGGCTTTGCAGAGACACCAGCATCGTCAAACCCAGTATCAGTGTATTCTTTCTAAATTATCTTACCTTTTTTGTCTTTTGCTTTTAGGAGTTAACTTGTGTTGTCCTGGCCCATTATGCAACACTGCTCTGTATATGAAAAATACAAATAGATTAAAAAAAAAAAAAAAAAAAAAAAAAACGCCACCTGATCTACCCCAGAACAACAGATGAACAATAAAACCAAGCTCAGGATGCCTCAAGCTTCTGAAACTTCTTTTGCTGAACTTTTGAAGAAGAAATTCCTCTACAGCCTTCCTCAGCCAGTCTGACATACCCTGTTCAAGTTGTGAATAATAATTTTAAGAAATCCTCTAGTAAAGAAAGGCTGTCCAGCTCAGCCTGCTAGAGATCAGTTAAAATAGTATTTGTCCCTTTTTCCATTTGACCTTTTTCCAAGCTTTTACTGGACCTGTTTGGTGTCTCATTCTGGTATGATGCTGTACGTTCCCGAAGTGGCTGATGACAATAAAATCTGATGTATAACAGTAAAATAGTCGTTCCTTCTTACATCTGGCAACAATGCCTCACTGCCACCAGGACTGTCTGCATATTTACTGTTTAAAGTCAGGCTTTTCCCCTGGAAGCTGGAAGGATACACTGAAGCGTGCCTTAACTTTCTCCTACCATCCAGAAGGAATTAGGTAGCGGTCAGCTATATGAGATGGATACCATGCAACAGCCACTTTCTGTAAGCAGCATGTGCCTGACAGAATTAGGTTCAGCAGTGGTACAGCAACTCTTCAGACCTCTCACCATCTTTCAGTGCTTCCTAACAACAACAAAAAATCCAATGATAGTTTATATGCAGCCCAGGAAGCTCTTGGAAATTAGTGTGTAGAGTTCTGAAGGCAGAGCAGTATGGGGCAATAACCAGCACCCAATGCACTGCTATTGCAACATCAAACAGCTAAACTACCATGTATTTATTTTTCAGTATGCACAATTGTTGGAGGAGAATGTAAAATATTCTTTGAAGGCCATGTTGGAAGTGTTGTGCTTCCCCTAGCTCCCATGGTCCTGACAAGAAACAACCCACAAATTCTAATAAATGGAAAATAGAAATAAACACTTTAACTATATGGCATAGGGTTTTGAATGGCTTTCTGAATCAGAAAGTGCTGCCTGTAAGTCTTCGTTATTTCTACACTCTGCAACGTTGGCTCTCCAAAAGTCAGAGACAAAGTGAGATAGATACTACAAGGATCACAGATACTACACTAGGAAACCAAATATCAGTGGTACATCCAGATTTATGGTAGAAGATGGCAGTAAAGTGAAAGCAAAACTGTTTGCACAGTACGTATTGTTGCCCATTACTGTGTGTTTGCCCTTTTTTCTTGCTTAGCTACAGCTGAAAGAATGGAAAATTGTACCTTATATACAGTATTAGGAGACACTTTTTGATCGTAAGGTCAATCAGACTAGTTTACCTGCTTGAGGTATTTATGGCACAATCACTCAGTGTCTTTAAGGAAAGGTTAGATACATTTATGGAAAGGTATTTTGCAGAAGCCTTCCTGTTTCATAGAGGTCTTGGACAAAATGACCCAGGAGGCCCCTTCCAAGTCTATCAAATGTGGTTTCCTGATTGATGCAGTTCCCACCCCTACCCCCCCCCCAAGCCTTTTCAAAACACAAAGCACTGTTATAAAATTTAATATGATACACTATATAACTTTTACACAATACCTTATAGGAAATGGTTAGCCGGTAGCACAGGAGCCTCACACAAAAGGAAGAAAAGAAGAAAAAAGAAATTGCAGTGCAGTTTCTCTGCCAAGCGTTATTGACTATAACATTTACACTGTTTCTTAGTATGGACCCTCATCTGTGCAGTGGGACACCGAGTCAGGGAGGCATAAAAGTAACGTACACGGTAGTATATATTTTTCCAGAAAACCTAATAAGGCCTGGGGTAATTTTCTATGCTACAATAACCATTCCCTCAATGCTGGAAAACAAATGGACATCCAAGTCTCCTTATAAATAACTGCCTGGCACTGTAATTGACTGGGCCCAACTTAGAGTTGCCTGAAGGCAATATTCAGGTGTTTCCAACCGCTCTTGGCATGCCCACAGGGCCACAATGCAGCCATGTCCTCCACCTATCTCAAGATCTTCTGTGCTTACAAATGGTAAGAATTCCAAATATTGTCTTCTCAGGGCCATCAAACGATTTAGCAAATTTAGCACTATTTCTCACTTTTTTTTTAATTATTTTTTTTTAGTTTGAGTAGAAATGATTTTGTTGAATGTTTCCTGAATGACCTATTTTTTTTTTCTTTCAAAATAATAACACGTTTAAAATTTAAGTCAACTTAATGCATTTTAAAAAAAAATCAACAAGTTTCTCTGAACCATTTGATTGAAATTCTGTGGTTGGCCTACATTGTTCAGTATTAAGCTTTAATTTTAGGTCCCCACAAGGAAAAAAAAAAGAACATAAGTGAGTTGGGGTCCACTCTCAAAAGCAATTTACATTAACCTTTTTAAGTTACTCTAATTGATGTAGTTGAAAATCAAACTCCTCCTCCAAGACCCATGTCTTCTCAACTTCTTGGACTGGCTCTGTCAGGAAATAACAGCATCCATCCACACACACTCCCAAGTCTTACAAATGTGAGCTATTCCCTTTCACAGGGCAGGCTGGGATTAACTGTTTTATTAACCTTCTAACCTCATCCATGAGAAAACGAAATAGCATGTTTTTTTTTGTTGTGTGCTTTTGTTTTGTTTTGTTTTGAGGCTTGCAGCCTTCATTACCTAAACATTTGTGAGCTCTAACTCCCTACAGAGAGGAGTGAAATGAGGACCATTAATGCTGCTGTCCACAAGGAGTTCCCTGTCACCCCGTTTGGACCCTCCCATTATGTTGTACTCAGTGTCAATGGCTATGCCTAAAGGCCTTTGATTTCACTCTAAAATATTTTCCCCACTATCATGAGTCTTGGGGCTCGCTATTTGAATCACTTCTGTGAGAGCACATAATAACTTTATGGTTCTTTTCAACATGTTATATTGGTGTATTTTCCTGATTTCTATGTCAAAAAAGTGATTGATTTCTATCAAAACCAAAAATTTGACCTGGCTTTAATCCTGAAGGTGGTACAGTTGCTCTTCCTTAGTTCTCACTTCATCTTGCATCACAGTCAGAATAGCTCTTCTCTCTGGAGTTAAAAATGGTAAAACTTAGCCCTAGTGAGCAACACAAGCAGAATTTTTCAAAGGCAAGAAAATTTATCTCCTGCTCTTTGTCTTACAATATGGTGCATTTTAGTGTTTGGAAGATTTAGTTTCCAAGCATCTCATATATATAAATCCTAGTTGAACAACAGCTCTCCAGCTTCTTTTTTAGGGCAGTTGAGCTCAGCAACTGCAATCTGCTAGGGAATAAGGGTCAAGATGGAGCAAGCCTTTCCTGTAGCCTTCTGGTGTTGGTCAGGGGTCAGGCTTAGGAAACAGCCAAAGCAAAACAAAGGTTTCTCAGCTCTATCTCCTCACTCTGTTACACGAGATCATGGCTTTTTCACATGAGGACCCAGATTTTGGGACAGCCTTGTGTTGCCTCTGCTGTTGCTTATACCAATAACTGTTTTGATAATACAGTTCCTCTTGAGGTTTCTCCTTTTGAAAGACTTATACTTGTTTTAGAAGTAATACAAACACTCCATTTTAGCTTTCAGGAGGCCAAGGCACCTAAAAATCTCAGATTATTCTCTTGCATAATCTTCACAGACGGAGGTGGGGAAGCAGTGAGGACACAGTTGGCATTTCCATGCTGTGTAGCTACCTGCAAATGCCAGCAAAGATGAGAGATGCTGGCTTGTGGGAACTCTTTGGACAATTAGTGGTGCTTTTCGGGGCCAGCCCCACTGGAAATGGCCATAATACAAAATCCATGTGGCCACCTTCCAATCCACCCATGGGTGGTGACAACGAGAGATCCTGGGGCCCAGTGGGCTTCAGAAGTGCCACCTCCACCAGGATGTTTCTGTAGCTGAGCTGCCTACTTCAGTCCTCTGCTCAGGTCCCTTGTCAAGGCATACAGATACTACTGTAATGAGAACCTCCCAGCTGCCTCACTGGATAAACAAACGTGTCAGAGCTCTAACATGCAGGAATACTCTTCACACAAACAGGCGGAGAAAAAAGGTGGTGGGAAGAGTAAAAGGCACCTAAAGAAATAATGCAAGCAATGATGGCTTCAACTGATTTCTTCTTTGTCTCCTTTGATCTTTGGAAACTGGACAACCCAGTCAGGATCACGGATTTCCAGACTGGGCTGTATGCATCTTTAGTAGTGCCACAAAACAGAGCTGGTTTGCTATTGTTG